>NC_056593.1:5151393-5390116 GCF_018340385.1 Cyprinus carpio | reverse complement strand
CCTATTTCTTTCAGCAGATAGATCTCTTAGACTCGGCAGGTTTGCACCACAGAAGCCAATAAAGAGAAAGATGAGCAACCCCACCTGCTCGTAAATCGTTCCTTGCGCTATGCAATCAAAGATATACTTCAAGGATCGATTGATATCCCAGCGGTGCCTCCATTAACTGATGCAAAATTTAATCCAATTCAGGACGGTCAAGGTGTAATAATATGTAAATTTATTAAAAAGAATATAGAGAACAGAAACCACAAATCATAACTTGGAAATAAAGTTCTGGATAATAGTAACAACCTTCAAATATAGAAAATGTAAATCCAATGTTAGTACATTTTTTAATAAAAAATCCAGTTATGATGGATTGAACCCAACCAGTATTAATCTAAAACATTGAATACAATTGTAATTAAAACATAAACAAATATTCTGTTCAAATCAAAAAGTACCAAAAATATTAAATATTCAAATATTAAAATATCAAAGTATCAGAGTATCAAAGTATCTGAATTTCAAGGTATCTGAATTTGAATAAAAACCTGTAAGAGGTCTAAGTCTGAGTCTAAGAGTTGTCTAGTGAAGCCAAAGAAAGAGGAAGTGAGCTGAAAAGGATAGAGAGACCAGAGTCTCAGAAAGTCAAAACCCTATTCTATTTTGCAGGAGTCTATCTTATATACTGTTGTTCTAGACATAAGTCATCATCTGGGCCTATCACTAATAAACACCGGTGACCTTTAAAAATAGTCTAGTCAATGTCTCGATTTTGGACTTCTTCCTCTTTTAGATTCAAAGTATCATACTGATAATTCTAAGAAATATTGATTACAAAAGAACAATACATGCAGTTCAACTTCATATGCAAAACAGACTCAGCTGACTACGCAGTTAGAAAATACTGTGAAATTACATATGAACAATATAATCATAAAGTTTACCAAAACCATTTTTTGAATATAAAAATGAAAACTGTTTAATATATATCCTTACCATGAAATATTAATTTTAACTTTCAAATGAAACTTATCATTATGAATAGAACACATTTTGAGTATGTGACTTCTCAGAATCTCTCAACAACACTGGGTTAATTTAAATACGTGGACTTCTTCTCAGAATCTCTATCACCATGTGGATTTCTAGAATCTCCACACACCACCCCCATGTCGTTCCAAACTCGTAAAAGCTCTGTTCATCTTCGGAACACAATTTAAGATATTTTGGATGAAAAACGGGAGGCCTGTGACTGTCCCATAGACTGCCAAAATAATAATAACAGTGTCAAGGTCCAGAAAAGGTATGAAAGTCGTCGTCAGAATACTCCATCTGCCATCAGACGTGTAATCTGGGTTATATGAAGTGACGGGAACACTTTTTGTAAGCAAAGAAAACAAGAATAATAACTTTATTCGATAATTCCTTTGTCAACAGTCTCCTCTGTGTCTCTCCATATTACCACATCCTTGTAGAGCGGGTGACATAGAAGAGCAATATGCAGCATACGGGTGATATAGAGAGACACAGAGGAGACTGTTGAAATTTCTTGTTGGTGTAACCCATGTGAAACATAGGGCTACTAAAACCATATATGTTGTTAGAGGTGTAGTTCTATATTTTCCCACCAGAGAGCGCAATACACTAGAGGCGTCATAAACAGACTGTATCAGGATTGGTAGAGAGTCGAATGGATTATGTGTGCATTGTGGGATTTGTGAACTGTAGAGCATGTACTGTTGCATTATAGAGAGCATATAACAACGAACGACAAATGCTAGAAGCTAAAGTAATAGAAGAAGGTGGAAGCATGATGCTAAGTAGATATATTAAGTAAGCTAAAAAGGAATAAGAATATTAGATTTGCTTTGTTGAAATATCTTAAAGATACAGGAAATTATATAAGAATCTAATGATGTTTATTATTTGTTTATTATTTAGACTATTAGTGTTATTATTTAGTATGATCATACATATATGATACATATACATGCATCGATGCTCCACACTCCAGTTCAGATGGTGGTGGTAATGCACTAATAAGCTAGTCTGCCAACCGCCAATAAACAGAAAGGAAGAAGAAGAATTGGTAGAGAGTGCTACGCGCAGTTTTCATGTTTTGGTAGATCTCTTCCTGAAACCGCGTGTAAGCTGTGAACAATTGCTGGTGTGTAAACGCAACATAAATAGTGTGAAGCTTTGATTATCATACACGTATCTACACTGATAAGCCCTTCATTAGTAGAGCACCAACTGTGAGCACGTGAGGAGCAGCCTCAGTCGGGTTGGTGTTGTTTGAAACTCCGGTGAGTTTAAACATTTATTTTGCTAGCCTGTTGTTAACCACAGTGAGCAGAAAAAACCACTGTAAAGTTCAGATACTTAACAATAAAAAAAACCAATTGGGGTTATAAGACTGTTGTCTAATGTTTCAGTGTACTTTGGTGCATATTGTATCATTGTATTTATGCTCTCAAAAGATCGCTAGCTAATCGCTAACCGTTAATCATTAATGGCTAAGTGCCAAGCTAATAGTTTGCATTGTATCAAGGAGGATTTATAGCTTGGTTGAAACTAAAGTGCCATACATCATTGTTGTTGGTATTAAAACATTTAGTTAATGGAGTTAGATACTAATGGCACACTAATGATTTAGAGCCAACTACAGTGTTTGATTTGGTTTATTATAATGTTAAATGTGTTAGCACTGATAATTGAATTCAATTCATGTTGAAAAGCGCTAATATTAAGATGTGTTACCCTAAAAAGCAGCTAAGGAAAAAGGATGTTACATATAAATGTGATGATAAATAATTAATTTGTCAATGTTAAGTGCAAATTGTGATATAGAGTTCATGACATGTATTTAGTGCTAAAATACCAGTTGCCATTACATGTGGTAATTCATTTTACAGTAAGCAAGGTATGTCTCTAGCCATTGGTCATACACTGTAAGATGCACTAAATGACAGAAATAAGTTAATGAGATCTCATGTTGGAAATGGAGAAATAGAAACAGAATAACTTACTACTTTACACTGCTTGTGTAGGTTGTTTTTTGTTATTTTGATCACAACGAGAGAAATAGACGAATCAAAGATGGCGAGCCCAGCCCAGAGTGATGGTGGATGGTCGTGAGAACGGTGTGGCCAGCCGTGGGACCAGCCACCGAGGACGTCGGACTAGTTTCGTTCAGACAGGATACAGATAAGAATACACTTACGCTATTAACTCTACCCGGGTAGTAGTACTGGACTTTATATACACACACACACACACACACACACAAAAGGACCAGGAACTGAACTCTGAACTCAATTTCATACTCCTCGACTTAAAGGAGCATTGAGCTGAAGTATCAGCTCACAGGGACATTTTCCTTTCCTTTTATTATTGAAAGAGCTCTATTTTTGTTTTATTTTATTTTCATTCTTGGTACATTATAGTACTGTGTTCATTGTTGTGTCCCCTAATGTTATAAAACTGTCAACTGTTCAACTCATTACTAACTCTTTTGTGAGTCACTCAAGGCAGACCACACCCCGGACCTAGATAGATGTTAGTTCGCCCTGTTCTGGTATTGGTTAGCATTAGGGGGCGCTACATTTAAATTTAATTTAATACTCCTTAATATCAAGTTTGTACGAAACTCTAGTCACTGACCTTTGGGTGGTCTTCACACAGTGTGCATCCTGTCTGATGAATGCTCTGCCCTCAAATATGACTGAACACCTGAGAGCTCATGTGATTTTTGATGACAGGATAACAACAGCTTTGTCTAACCCATAAGTTTCACTGGCGTTCATGTATTTATGGGGGAGCTACAAACACTAGACCTTAGGTGTCCCACTTTAGGACAATTCACCCTATATGACAAATGGAAAGCTTTGAAAACATCTAGAACATACATTAGTAAAATAAATCCTGAAACGTGACATCCATGCTGTATTAGTAGTTAAGAATCACTTTAAGAAAAGTCCGTAAAATAGGGCATAATATAGCTTTTGTGTTAATGTGAAGAAAAATTTTGTATTGGTTTTGTAGAACCGATTAAACCACATTTTTCTTGCTGTTGTAACTCAAACAATCCTGGTTAGTGGCTTTAGTGCACTTTAGTTTGATTGGCATGAAATTAATCGATAGACACATTAACAATTTAACAAATTTCCAATGCAAAATATTTGTAGCCTACCAATCTAGGATCCAAAATAACTAGACAATAGATATATCTTTGGTTAAAATAAGGAGAAAGAAACGGTGTCTCTTTGAGGAGGATATTTGCTTTTGGACAGATAATGGAGAAGAAATGCAATAATAGGTTATAAATGGAGATTCAAAAATCTGTATCAGCCATTGACTTGAGCCTAAGATTCATCTGTGATTGTATTTGACATGTTCACTACACAAAACCTTTGACCAAGGGTTTGTTTGAGCTGCGCCCTCTACTGCACAGATGCAAATTTCCTTCAGCCAGACGTTTTCATTTCACTTGTGATGTGAAAGGGCTTTTACATTTGCCAAAAAAAATAGAACTTTTTAGATTTAAAAACAAGAAACAAGAAAGCCCAGCCCAGTTGGAAAAAAAAGTTATGAAAAAGTAATTTGTAACACACCTTACTTCCATAAAAAGTAACCAAGTAATGCAGTTACTTTTAGGGAGTAATGCAATATTTTAATTGCCTTACTTTAAAAGTAACTTTCCACAACACACTGACTCGGTTCACATACTGTTTTTGGCCTGCTATAAAGTAGGGAAGTATGCAATTTGAATGCAGCCAATCAGATTCAGATCTGCCTCCATCCACCAATGGATGAACCCCAATTCTGATTATACTCTTCACCACAGATGTGCATCACAATATGGATAGCATAAGATCTGTCACTAATTCAGTTTAACCTGACTTTCTTTGCCCTTAATTCTTGAAGTCATTTGCCTTTTATATGCGTCTTTTGAAACCCCAATAGCCAAATGAGCATTTCATTGTCCAATGTTCATGCCTTAATTTTAACATTTCTGTAGTGTTTGCATACTTTTCATGGGCATTTCCTAATTTTGGAACTTTTTACAGTGTCAGTTAAATCTCTTTTTTTCCCCATTTTGCTTGTAGACTAAAACAGGATCATGAATGAATCAATCTTGCGATCTGATTCTTTTCAGTGAACCTCTCCACTCATCTGAGATGTGAAAGTAGATGAGAGCAGGTGGGCTATAATGAGGGAAGGGGTGAGAAAGTTCATCCAAGACAGTCAGTGCTCACTTTAAATCACAGTGAATCAGGAAATTCGGAAAAAATTGCAGCATTCACGCTCATGTGTTTTGTTACTAATAATTTGCAGGTATACTTAAATTCTGTACAAGACACTGGTGTATTTAATTTTTCTGACTGATGTTTGGAGAAGTCCTGGCATGCATCATCCGAGAGAAGTCATTTTCACCAGAAGGTCCCCAGTATGACATTTTTATTAAATATAACAAGAAAAAAAAAATGTATTTTATGGATGAATTCTTCACAATAAGACTGGGGTATATTTTCATTTTATAAGCTGACATTAATTCTGTTTGAGGACAAGGAATAACATTATAACAGAGTTGAAATATGTCATTTAAATGTGAATGTGCAAGCCGTTTTTTTGAAATTTCCGGATTTCTCCATTCTAGTAGATACGAGTTGGTTTTGGATGCCTGAAACAACTGCCCAGAGGGTGTTGCAAATATGCCCACCTAGTGAACAGAGAACACAGAGACCAGAAACACCGACAGGGATCGTAACACTTACTTGAAACACTTGGGCCAAATACTGGAAATATATCATGTAAGTAGAAAAGTGCTCAAGAGCAAAGACAGCAAGTGTGGGTTTTGAGATGGGCCTTTTGATGGCACTGAAGTAAAACAACTAACCCTGGTATGTCAGTAAGGTCACATGACAGTGACATCATGATGATTGTAGCATGTCTGTATTACATTTATAATACACATTCATTGATAGAACCTAACCTAACAGTCAATGAATGCCAAACTTTTCAATGGTTGTGAAGTAATTTCTTATTTAAAAGTACCTCCACAGAGAGTGTGTGATTTCAGATGAAGTGCTTCTCTATCAAGTATGGCTGAGTAGAGAAGTTATGGGGCGAGGCGATGTGCGTAGCCCCGGCCTGAACAGGCATGCTTGGGTACATCTGACAGAAGAGGCACAAAATTAAAATGTTATTTCATGACAAAAATATATAAAAAGACTTTTAGAAAGGTATCAATTAACATACAATTAAAATCTAACATTAAAAATGATGTTACTTTACAGTTTTAAGTAGGGAAAAATGCTCTGGTTACTTATGTAACCCTGGCTCCTTGAGATAAGGCAATGATCATTGCTTTAACCTGCTATGGGAAACTCCTGTTTACACTGATTGCTGAAGCCTGATTTGAAATCACATTTGTGTAGCTGCAAGCGAACCGAATGGGCGCTTCAGTCCTCCAAAAGTGGTTGGAGCCGACAAGTCAGCTCTGAGCGCCATTTCTGTAGTTGTTCGTTAAGGAGGGCCCTGTAAGGCTGAAGACTATAGATTAAGTCCCAAAGTCAGTTCAGTGTGAGGGCGAGGTGGATTAAGCTCCGAAGCTCCCCCCTCAGAAATTTTAACAACCAGGTAACTTTCTGCCAATGAATAATCAGCCAACAGAGAGAATGTTTCACCGCAATGACCACATAGACTTTGAGTGTGAGACGGTGTGCACCCCTTGTTTCAAACAGCTCTTGTAGAAAGAAATAGCTGTATTTTAAACAGTCACAAAGAGGATGGGTTCTCATTCCGTGCTGCACACCAGCCTTTAAGGGCATATAGAAGGAGCTCTAGCTGCAAAATGGCACTAGTTACACTCACGGAAAAGCTGCAAAGACTTTGCCAAACATGAAGGCTTTCACAGGCTCTGGCCAGGGATGCCCATTACATTCATGCCCTTTGCTTGTGAGAGGAGGTCCTGGTCCTCTATGGTATTGGCCAGGGGGCTGCTGAAGCATCTGAGCCGCCATCTTCTTTGGGAACAGAAAGTAGCGGCAGGTTTAAAAAAGGCAGCAGACTCGCTGCTCACTAGAGGAATCCGTTTCTAGGGCTCCTTTTTGCAGCAACTGTTTGCACTTCAGACTGTGAGAATTGTTGTCATATACAGAAATTTGAATAATACCTCTGAAGCGAGCCTTTGAGCAAACTGGAGCAAGTAATCTAATTCCACAGTGCTGGAGTGCTTAGGCAGGAAGTGACCTGTGACAACTTCTGAGCAGCGTGAAGCACTTTGCAAATCTGCCAGGCAGATTGCTTGGGCATACCCTTTTCTCTTCAGTGCTGTCAACAGAGGTGAGGGCGGCAGAATTAGAAAAAGTGAAACAGCACCAACTAGGGGTGTGCCATGCTTCAGTGAGTTCAATCATTACTTCTGGGAAAAATGGCACCGGTCTAAAAATATCCACCTAATAAGATCAAACCCGCTCATTAGATGAGGAGCGCTGATCCTCACTTGTAACACACCGGCGGATCAAAGTGCTACGCGACATTCATGCTCTCGCAGTGAGAGCAGTCTTCCTCAATGAGTGCAGCCTCAGTGTGGGCGTGGCCCAGGCGCATCCAAATCTGAAACAGTCAATGATAAAGAATCATCAGTTACGCATTCTCCTCCAATCCACCTAAAAAGATCAAACCACTCGTTAGATGAGGGGCACTGATCCTCACGTGTAAACACATCAGCAGAACAAAGTGCTGCGTGAGAGCGAGAGCAGTCTGTCTCAGTGAGCGCAGAGTCAGCGTGGGCATGGCCCAGGCAAGTGGCACACTTGAATCGGAAGCTGTCAGCGATATGAAACTCATCTGTATCAGCATTATCCTCCGATCCCGCCTAAAAAAAGATCACACCCTCTCATTGTAGACGAGGGACGCTGATCCTCTCATGTAAACACACCGGCAGATCAAAGTGCTGCAGGGAGAGTGAGCATGCAGGACCTCCAAAAAAAAAAAAAAAACAAAAAAAATGCTGGTGTTAGATGATTAGTAACAATACAAACATTAGAGATTGTTTTTCTTTTCTATTTCACCAGTAGGGGGCCCCCATAATACATTCAAGTGCTTGCAAGTTCACCAAACATACCATAAAAGACCGTCCAAACCAGGCATGAATGTTCGCACACAGACATCAAAGGAGGCTTGAGTACCTGCCTTTATTCTTGGGGAGGTTTTTTTTAAAATAAATGAATATGTTTATATATTTGTGTGTGTTTCTGTTTGCGCACAACTTTCCCTGTCAAACAAATAAAAAAAAATCGAAATAAAAATCAGGTCGGATTTTTATTAACTGTCAAGATCCGATGCCTTTCTCAGCATCTCTGCAGCACAGCAGTGTAGCGCACATTGATAGGCAGGTCACAGACAGACAGACAGACAGAGAGCCACAGAAGTCAAGCCCCCCTCCCTTTCCAGTTGTGTGGGGTCTTGCTGTGGAGGTGAGTGGTTGTGATGAATTTACAGCTAATTATCCAAAGACAAAAATAGTTAATTTGTCTTGCTAACATCGTTGACTCATGAGAGAACTACCATGTTAGTTAGCTAAAGTTAGCTAAGGCAATAGGAAGTCTAGTAGCACACACCATTCACTGTTATTTCACTGCATGATTAAGTTTATTTAAATGCATTTAGAATGATCAGAAAATTCAAGATATGGGGTAGAAATGTATATATTTATTCATTTCATATAGTTAATCAGTATCACGCAATTGTAATATTGATTTTACACTGCAGTTCAATAAACAAGAATTTAATATAAGACACTTACGTTGTTGACACAATATTGACTGTTCTTGCTCTGTTTCGCCAACAAATATAATTCCAATTTGTGTCTCTGATCAACATGATGGTGTTTCCTTCCTTCCTGAATTCAACCCATAAAAGGTAAAAAATCCATTTAAACTTTATTGAGAAAAAGATTCATTTCTATCACTGCTGTGAACTGACCACCACACAGAATATACAGAATATCAAAAACTTTAGGAGTCAGCTGTCCACGGTAGTCCTTAAGATACCAGCACAATAACACACTCAGCAAAATATTATCTAATTATCTTTATCAATAAAAATCCCAGAAAAATATTGAGATATATGTTTTGTCAATATAGCACACCCCTAATATATTTAACACCCCTTTTTAGCTCCCCTTTTTTCTCTTCTTTTAAAAAAAACAGTAAAAAAATATATTTTTCACATCTTTCACACATAGAAAACATATAAAACACCAATTAAACCTATTCAAAATGTATACCCATTAAACAAATAGGCTGCATCTCAAAAAAGCAAAGTCACCTGAAACAGTAAAATACAATCTGAAAAAGCACTGCAAATATTGGGGGTTTCCTAATGCTTAAACAAAGGTTGCTTTAACAAAATTAACCCTTTTTCCCTACCTTGAAAACTTGTTGACAACTTTCTTTAAATAGAATCACACTTCCTGCCATTTGAAATGTAGGAAAAAACAAAACATTTATATGTGGTGTCTAACATACTGAAAACTTAATATGAAAAACTCAATAACAGAATTACATAAGCTGTAACTCTAAAAAGAATATTAACTAACAAAAATAATAAAAAAATGGCAAGATATATTTTAGATTTTAGTCTTTTTAGTATATTCAGTTTTATATTGTTTATCAGTGTATACTAGAATAATTAATACTGAAGGCAGAAAAACACTAATAAAAACTAAAATGGCATTTTAAAAAAAAGGTTGTAGAAACTATTTTCACCTCATGGCTTGTAGAAAGATTTGAAATTGTTATTTTCATGTAAAACTTTCTATAATAATCTTTGTTTTTATTACAATTCCAAATTTCCATGCATTTTTCAAGTGTGTCACAAAAGTGAAAACTAAACTGAAAGAAGTTGAAAGTAATAAAACATAACAACTAAAATTAAACGGTAAAAAAAAAAAAAAAAAAAAAAAAAAAAAAAAAAACAAAAAAATGGAATAACCCTGACCTTAGCACATCTTAGGAACATTCTTACTGCCTTGCGAAAGCTCGTCAACCTCCACAATCCAGCAATGACTGATTTGACAGACGGTTGCGGTTTAGTAATTGGGTTTTGGTGGCTTCAGCAAGTTAGGGGGGGCCCAAGTAGGTGTCGGCTCTGAGATTCGACGTCGACATGAAAGCTTAGCTAAAAGCGGGTAATGCTGGGCAGGTGCTCTAGGTAAGCTGCAGTAAGATGGGCTAGATACATGGCCTGACCTCCGTCATATGCGCCCTGAATAGTGGGATATCCAGGACTCGCTGGAAACAGTAAAAGACACTAGTTACTTTAACAAAAAAAGACTACTACATGGTCTCAGTCTATCTAGTACTAGGTGTTCTTACTGGTCACATGATACGGGGGTGGGGGTCCTGATGCATATGACTGTCCCTGATAATGGCCTGTCCTGCATAGGATGACCCCCGTACCTGGGTTGAGTCGTCGCATTTGGTTGGTATTGTGGGTACTGGACTCCCTGCATTACTAGGCTGCTGCTGAATGCATTGTGTATTCATGTACTGTAGTTTACATGTGTTTGTACCACAGCTGTGAAAAAAAAAAAAAACAAGACAGAAAACAATTAATAATTCAATTTTATTAGCCCCTGAATAATTTATAATCCCCTTTAATGGAACAGTTTTGAAGACATTTTGCATTACATCACAACATTATACTCTTCATTTAAAAGTTTACATCAAGTTTGTTTCTTCATGTGAACAGATTTGAAGACATTTTGCATTACATCACCAGTGGATCCTCTGTAGTGAAAGGGTGCCATCAGAATTAACATTCCAACAGCTGATAAAAACATCACAATACAATCCACAAGCCAGTCCACAGCACTCCAGTCCATCAACTTAATGGTCTTGTGAGCCAAAAGCCGCATGTTCCAAGAAACAAATCTATCGAGATATTTTTTACTTTAAAAAAAACATCCACATTCGCTTCCTGGTACAAAATAATCCATAACAGCTTTCTTTCTCTTTGTGTCCAAAAAGTCTCCACATCAAAATCCACCAACATATTTGTTTTAAAACAGTTTTGTGGACGATTTTCACTTGTAAACAGTGATTGATCTGAGGCAATATTTCTCTCCCCTGATTCAGACAAGACCCTTTTATTTTAAATTTTTTTTTTTACTGGAGATAGCAATATTATGGAAAGAGGACTTGCATTTGGCTAAAAATGACAATTTAATGTTATAAAGCGTAAATACTTAATGATTGATTTGTTTCTTAAACACATTTATAGACTCAAAAGACATTAACTTATTGTGGATTATTGTGATGTTTTTATCAGCTGTTTGGACTCTCTTTCTGACGGCACCCATTCACTGCAGAGAATCCATTGGTGAGCAAATGATAAAATCATTCACTGCGGAGATCCATTGGTGAGGTAGCAAATGATAAAATATAATACATTTCTCTGAAGTCTTTTCTGATGAAGAAAACAAACTCCTCTACACCTTGAATATTGCCTGAGGAGTACATTTCGTTTTTGAGGAGGATACATTTTACAAAAGTATTCAGTTGTTTGGTGAAGTGGTTTCCTTTAAGACGACGTTCTTAAAAACCTAAAACACTTACGTCTGGGTGTTTTCTGCACATTCGATAGATACAAATGCAGCAGCAGGGCAGCAGCAGCAGATGAATAAACAACCCAGATGATGGGAGGACCACAACCCCCACCCACAACTGATTAAGCCAATGGCAATACCAAGTGTTTCTGTTGTTGGACAGATAAAAACATGAAGCAGCAAGCATTAAAAAAAGCATCTTCTAGTAAAAATATCAAAATCTATAATCTAATCTATAAATCTTATTTATATATTAAAATTTTATTAATTAACATTTTCATTTGTTGAAAACATTTCAAAAATTTATGAATTTATTATTAATTTAATGAAACCACATTGGTTACTTTCACTGCTTAGTTTGCTTTTTGGGTGGTTGGATTATTAAAAAAAAAAAAAAATATAAACAATCAGGATTCAACAACCAGGGCCCTGACTGCAAATATGGCCCTACTAAAAAACTGGGAAAAACATTGTTTGTGTAAAATATTTGTTACAACATTTTTTTTAACTTCTTTTGTCATGCATCCTGTCTTGCCTGGGCCACCACGTTAACCCCCTCAAAAATCTTTAAAAGTGCAACACCAGCTTCAGAGTGTGTTTGTTCTTGTCAAGTAACAAAGTGGCTGTTAAAAGCGTAAACATGCACCAATCAGTCAGTGGGATGCATTTTATAAACTGCATTTCAGTGAAAAAAGACCACAACCTCTGTAGGAAATGGATTGTGTGGCAAGAAAAGGGAAAGACAGAACCTCAACTGATACAACGCCGGAAACATTAGATAAGTAAATTTCAAGATCAAAAACAGACATTAATACTAATATACACAACACATTTAAGTGTAAATCTCTGGATTGTACCAGTTCACAGAATTATCAGTAGATCACAGCTATGGATGATGAGGGAAATTAAAGCGTTAACTGACCCAAATATATATATTTATATATTTGGGTGTGTGTGTGTGTGTGTGTGTGTGTGGTGTGTGTGGAGTCATTTCATTTTTGTGAAGATTTCAAACAAATTTTGGTTTGGAATTACGACGAGGGTTTGGGTGTGGTGATGAAAAAAGTAACTTTTGGGTCTCACTGACAATTATATTAAGAAAGAGAAGGCATTAAAAGGAATGCTTACTAAATCTCTATTACATAGTGCACATATCTTGCTCATGCTTGGATAAGAGTGTGTCCCAAGCCCACAGTCAATCGAAGGCTTGTACTCGTTATTGCTGGTGTAGTAGCCCTGACAGTCATCACCATGTCCCAAGCCCACAGTCAATCGAAGGCTTGTACTCGTTATTGCTGGTGTAGTAGCCCTGACAGTCATCACCAAAAACCTAAAAAACAATCAGATTAGAACAAAACAGTAGATTTCAAGAAGAACGAGGGGAGCTACGGACGTTTTAACGTGAACATCTTTTAAAAAGTAGTACAGATAAATCATATCAGTGCTGTATAAATGATTTTCGTACTTGGCGTCATCGGGGGTAAACCGCCTTAAAGGCATGTTTAAGTGTGTTTCTTTGATTTTTGTAATAAACTTACCAACTGTTACCGTGTGAATAAAACCTGCAGACAGGAGCAGGAGAACCGCTGAGGGGACGCCATCGCTGCTGCTCTTCCGCTTCAACTACCCTTCTCTTGAAGCACACAGTGGTTACCAGATCAGCTCAGGGGCGTCTAAAGAACAATCAACGTCACGGCGATTCCAGCAGAACACTGGGAGAAAGAAAAAGAAAAAGAAGAAAGCGAAAAAGAAAGAAGAAGAAAAAAAAGAGAAAAAAAAAACAAAAAAACAACAACTGTTGAAACTTAAATATGTAAATCTAAACATTAACCGATACAATCAGGGTTTGTTCGTGATTTGCTCATAAAATATATCACAAATATTTTAAAAAACTTTTTATATTATATTAGTTTTTATGAAATGGATTTAGGTAGTCTTAATTTGGAGAGCTGTAAGTTTATACAAGGTTACAAAAGGGGGTTTTCTTAGCAATGCCACAGAAGAACCATTTTGGGTTCCACAAAGAACCTTTTAGTGAATATTTAGAGAAAACCTTCCTGCGCTATAAAGAAGCTTTTATGTGATGTAAAGGTTCTATGTATCTTATAAGTTCTTTGTGGACCCATTAATTCCAGTGAAGAACCTTTATCTTTAAGAGTAGCTCCAAAATATACAATAAAAATAGTCTTAAGATGGTGCAAGATTGTTTTCTCACATGGAGAGCTGTTCAGTTTAAGATTTCTGCTATTTATACACAGTAAGTCTGAAGTTGGCCAGTGACTGGTTTAATTTTTTTTTTTTTTGATAGAATAATGTTCAAAAACTACAATAAATTTGTACAAAGGATTGTTTTCACATGTAGAAAAGATGCATTAACTTTTGACCATTAAAAAAAATTAGTTTAAGATGCCATTTATTGACCATTAAACAAAAGGCCAAACAACAAAAGGTTTCAAAACACTGAGAGCAAATCTGGTTAAAATGAAGAGAAACAAACAAACAGTGGGTCATGACTGGAGGGAAAATTAGTTCACAAAGAACTTTAGGTTGTGTTTCTCAACACAATCTTTTTAGAGTCTGTAGAAGAAGTGTGGGAATGCAAAACCCTTTTGAGTTGATAACGGGCCATTTTGTGTGTGTGTGTGTGTGTGTGTGTGTGGGTGGGTGTGTGGTGGGGTGGGGTTTTAACTGGTCTCTGGTGAATCCACGTAATCAGGGTTGTGTGGCGGTAGAGGTGAGGTGTGGTCTGTGAGAAGCGCTGGTGTGTAGAGCGTACATGATCTGATCTTCATCATATGCAGCCTGACTGAAGGGAGCAGGAAACTGACCTGCTGGAAAACAAAAACCAGTTGTTCAGTAATTAAAAATAGATTTGATTTCCCCCTTCAACAACCAGCACTTCTCACAGACCACACCTCACTTCTACTGCCATACAACCCTGATTACGTGGATTCACCAGAATCCAGTTAAAACCCCACCTCACCACACACACACACACACACACACAAAATGGCCCGTTATCAACACTGGATTGTGGAGGGTTTTGCATTCCCATGCTTTTTCTACAGACTCTGAAAAGATTTTGTTGAGAAAAAAAGTATTGTTGTTATAATTTAGCGTATACTTGTTTTGTGAACTTTTTTTCCCTCCAGTCATGACCCACTGTTTGTTTGTTTCTATTCATTTTAATCAGATTTGCTCTCAGTGTTTTGACACCTTTTGTTGTTTGGCCTTTTGTTTAATGGTCATATTTGGGTGAAATATCTCTTTATGTATAATAAGTACAAGTATGGCAATTTTGTTGCAACATGAACTTCTTGTCACAGACTTAAAACAATAAAAGTTCAGCAACATTTGGTCTTGCAGAATGTGCTAGGCTTTATTCTTTGTGAAACAGGTAGATGTTTGCAGATCTTACCAGCCTTCAGATTTGTGGATGGTGGTCCCGGGGCATATTTTTGTTCCAGATTTGGTCCAATCGGAATGGGTTGCAATCCATAAACGGGGTGAAGGTTATTAGCCGGGTAAGGTGAGTACTGACTGCCCTGTGAATGGTATTGTGCAGTCCTGCCTGTAATTCTTCGCACCAGATGTACTACAAAAGATGAATCAAAAGACAGCATTTAGTTTGAACAAAACCCACATGTAGCTGTTTGTACTTTGGGGGAAGTCATGGCCTAGTGGTTAGAGAGTTTGACTCCTAACACTAAGGTTGTGGGTTTGAGTCTCGGGTCGGCAATACCACGACTGAGGTGCCTTTGAGCAAGGCACCGAACCCCCAACTGCTCCCCGGGTGCCGCAGAATAAATGGCTGCCCACTGCTCTGGGTGTGTGTTCACGGTGTGTGTGTGTTCACTGCTGTGTGTCTGCACTTTGGATGGGTTAAATGCAGAGCACGAATTCTGAGTATGGGTCACCATACTTGGCTGTATGTCACGTCACTTCACTTCACTTGTACACAAATACTGACACTTACAATGAAGTTTTCTCATGCTTTTACTAAGGCAGCATGAGATGAACACAACAAAGCTGAAAACCCCTATGGTCACATGGAGAGCAGGTCAGTTAAGATTTCTGCTATTTATTCACCGTAAGTCTGAAGTTGGCCAGTGACTGGTTGATTTTTTTTTTTTTTTTTGATAGAATAATGTTCAAAAACTACAATAAAATTGTACAAAGGATTGTTTTCACATGTAGAAAAGATGCATTAACTTTTGATCATTAAAATTTTTTTTGTTTAAGATGCCATTTATTGACCATTAAACAAAAGGGCATACAACAAAAGGTGTCAAAACACTGTGAGCAAATCTGGTTAAAATGAAGAGAAACAAACAAACAGTGGGTCATTACTGGAGTAAAAAAAAAAAGTTCACAAAGCAAGTATAAGCTAAATTGTAATAAACAATACTTTTATTCTCAACACAATCTTTTCAGATAACTCTGTAGAAGAAGCGTGGGGAATGCAAAAACCCTCCACAATCCAGTGTTGATAACGGGCCATTTTGTGTGTGTGTGTGTGTGTGTGTGTGTGGTGGGGTGGGGTTTTAACTGGATTCTGGTGAATCCACGTAATCAGGGTTGTATGGCAGTAGAAGTGAGGTGTGGTCTGTGAGAAGCGCTGGTTGTAGAGCGTACATGATCTGATCTTCATCATATGCAGCTGACTGAAGGGAGCAGGAAACTGACCTGCTGGAAAACAAAAACCAGTTGTTCAGTAATTAAAAATAGGTTTGATTTCCCCCTTTATTTCTCATGTAATGCAAAGTTTCTTTTTTTTCAGTTGTCACCACAATCCTGTTCTCAAAAACTCACACACATAGTTACGCAATAATTTATTCTTGGCATGTGAACAAATAGTTCTTTGACAATACAAAAGAAGTTTAGGCAGTTTTGAGCTTCCACAGACTTTGGCTATTCACTTTCACTCACATTTTAAGTGGCTCCTTGTTGCTGTCTTGCTTGTCGAAGATGGAGCGCACACATTTAAAGATGGGTCAGCTAGATTTAGCAATAGTTCAACCAAAATGCTAATTCTGTCATCATTTACTCACCCTCGTGTTCCAAACGTCTTTCACGTCTTTAAAGTTTTTAAATAATTGGCAAGCAATATTTAAGGGTTTTCGGAATGAAAACAAAAATTATACACTCGCAATACTTTGAAAAACGATGCATAGGGTGAATTGCCCTAAAGTGAGAAATTTTTTTGCATTTCAGACTTTTGTGAAATATTGCGATGTGTAGCCAGAACATTAAATCACACCCAATACCATTAAAAAAAAACAGGATGTGTCCTAATCAAATCAACAGAGAAAATGCAGATAAGACATTCATAAAATAAATTATAGACATATTATTGCTCTTAGTGTAAATCGTCTGAGAAAATCTGCAGCTTCCTAATGTGGGACAGTTGTGTTCCTAATGTGGGACACTGAAAAGTATATGAAAAAAGGCCAAAATCACCATGATTTATGTGGAATAGTAAAATGCTTTTGGTTATGTATGTGTCACGGTTGGTAAACCGTGGTCTCGGGTTTGCACTATGTGGGTGGAGTTTGTGTGTGTCTCTCATCAGCACTGATTGTTTCATGTGGGCGTCTCCGTTGATTGTTCATCTGCACCAGCTGCTACTCATTACCCGATCCCTACTTATTGCCCTGTCTTTCGTCTTGTGTTTGTCAGAGTGTTGTTTGCAGTCTCCCGCATGTTTGCCTTGTTTCTCGTTCCTGTTGTCTCTGTGTGCTCATCTTCGCTGTTCGTCTGACCGCTGGAACCCCGTCCACTCTTTACCACCGGATTCGACTACTCACCACCACGGATTGCTCATCTCAGGCCCGTGTCATGCTCTCCTGCTGCCTCATCTCACCGCCACTTCCTGGATCACTATCAGACATCGCTACTTCCTGGATCACCGTCAGACATTGCCTCAACCATTTGTTGTTCTCACCTGTATTCCTCATGTATCTGATAATAAATTCTTGTTACATTACTTGCACTTGCTTCCTCACCCTAATTTACCATTACAGAACGCTCTGACCAATCATGGAAGCAGCAAGTTCCACATCACTCTCAGAATTCATCCACCACAGCGTCACCCACATGGATCAGCATCAGGAGAGCATCGTCAATACCGGACACAGGTGTCCGAGCTCACCCAGCAGATACAACAGCTGACCACTCCCGCTGCGCCACCCGCACCGTCTGTTCCCCCGGGCTGTCCCCGAAACCAAACTACTGGCCGGAACCACGCCTACCTGTTCCCGAAAACTACTCCGGTGAGCCCAACTACTGCAGAACATTCTTGACCAAGTGTTCCATGCATTTCTCCCTGCAGCCTCGCACCTTCGTGACCGAGGAGTCCAAGGTGGCGTTCGTGCTGACTCTGCTTTCCGGGAAGGATGCCCTGTGGGGAACAGCGGTGTGGGAGAACCGAGACCCATGCTGCGCCTCGTTCCACTCCCTCTCCGAGGAGATGAAGAGGGTCTTCAACCGAGCGTGGCGCGAGCTGGCGGAGCTCAAGCAGGGGAATCACTCCATGGCGGATTACTCCATCAAATTTCGCACCTTGGCGGTCGCGTGCAAGTGGAACGAGGAGGCGCAGTGGGATATGTTCCTGCATGGGTTGGCCAACCGTGTTCACAAGGAGATCTACCTCCTCGAGTTGCCAACCAGCCTCAACGGACTCATTGACTTGGCGCTTCGCGTAGATGCTCGCATCGATCGCCTGGGGGCGCACTCCTGTCCCACACATCTCCCCAGCACCCTAGAGAGTGGCAGCTCGAGCAGAGAGAACACGGCTGGTCCCATCTTCGATCACGAACCCATGCAGGTGGGTAGAGCTCGACTGACCCGGGAGGAGAGAGAGAGGTGGAGGTCCCGAGGACTTTGCCTTTATTGCGGCGGCTCTGGACATTTTCTACTCTCCTGTCCAGTAAAAGAGCCAGCCCGGTAGTAAATTTGAGGCTACTATCGGGTGGGATCTCCGCCGGAAAGTCCTCAACATCATCCACTCTCCTTCTGGTGAAACTGAGATGGGCCAACAACACGCACACCCGTCACGCCCTTCTGGATTCCGGAGCCGAAGGTAACTTCATGGACACCACTCTTGCACAACACCTGAGACTCCCGATCACTCCTCTCTCACACCAGATCACTGTCAGCGCACTCAATGGCCAGGAACTGCCCTTCATTACCCACACCACTGGACCTATAACTCTTCTCACCTCCGGCAACCACACCGAAACCCTTCCCTTCCTCCTCATGGACTCCCCTGTGGCACCTATTGTCCTTGGTCACCCCTGGCTAGTCAAACACAACCCACAAGTGGATTGGGGTTCCAACACTATCACCTCGTGGAGTGAATGATGAGTCTTGTCTGGTTTCTGCTTGTCCTGCTGTGTCTGTTTTTCAGGAGGAGGCAACGGTATTGTCAAATGTGCCTGTGGAGTACCTGGACCTGAAGGAAGTGTTCAGTAAGTCCCGCGCTGCTTCTCTCCCTCTGCATCGTCCCTTTGACTGTGCCATAGAGTTAGTCCCAGGTAAGTCTCCGCCTAAAGGCAAGCTTTACTCTCTCTTTCAGTTCCTGAGAGGGAGGCCATGGAGAAATATATTTCTGATTCTCTAGCATCAAGGTTCATCCGCCCTTCCTCTTCTCCAGCGGGGGCAGGATTCTTTTTTGTGGGGAAGAAGGATGGTTCTCTGTGACCTTGTATTGATTACCGAGAGCTGAACAACATCACGGTAAAGAATACGTATCCTTTGCCGTTGATGTCTTCAGCCTTCGAGAGGTTACAGGGAGCATCCATCTTCACAAAATTGGATTTACGTAACGCTTATCATTTGGTCCGCATCAGGAAGGGGGATGAGTGGAAAACCGCTTTTAACCCTCCCAGAGGGCACTTTGAATATTTGGTGATGCCGTTCGGGCTCTCCAACGCACCTGCGGTTTTCCAAGCACTCATTAATGACATGTTGAGAGACATGGTAGATCAGTTCATATATGTTTACCTGGATGACATACTGATTTTTTTCTCCTCGTCTCTCCAGGAACACGTGCAACACGTCAGACGAGTGCTCCAGAGGTTACTAGAGAATGGGCTTTTTGTCAAGGCAGAGAAATGTGTATTTCATGCACAGTCTGTCTCCTTCCTAGGTTACATCGTCTCGTCTGAGGGAATACGTATGGATCCTGACAAGGTTAAGGCTGTGATAGATTTGCCAAGTCCAGATTCCTGTAAGGCCCTACAGCGGTTTCTGGGGTTTGCCAATTTTTATCTACGTTTAACTACGTTCAGGTGGTCGAATACAGCCGAAACGGTATTTTCCAACCTCAAGAGCCACTTCGTTTCGGCTCCCATCTTAGTCGCCCCTGATCACACACATCAGTTCGTGGTGGAGGTCGACGCATCAGAGGTGGGAGTAGGTGCAGTTCTTTCCCAACGCGCTGCCTCAGATGACAAGATGCATCCTTGCACGTTTTTTTCCCATCGTTTATCTCCTGCCGAATGTCAAATTAGCACTGGAGGAGTGGCGACATTGGTTGGAGGGGTCAGGGGTACCTTTCATCATCTGGACCGATCATAAGAATTTAGAATACATTAGAATTGCCAAAAGACTCCAGGCAGGCTTGGTGGGCACTGTTTTTCGGTCATTTTGATTTTTCTCTATCGTACCGCCCGGGTTCCAAAAACGTCAAACCCGATTCTTTGTCACGTATTTTTGATCCATCCAAACACCCGGTGACTCCCGAGTGTATTTTACCTGAGAGTATAGTCATCTCATCACTCATATGGGAGGTCGAATCGAAGGTCAAGACAGCCTTAGAAGGGGTAACGCCTCCGCCCGGGTGTCCAATGAACCGATTGTTATTCTACGGTCCGACGTTATTCAATGGGGTCACTGCTCCAATGTCGCTTGTCATCCAGGAATAAGCCGCACTAGATGCTTAGTAAAGCAACGATTCTGGTGGCCACTTATCGCTCGCGACATTCACGATTTTGTGTTGGCCTGCTACGTTTGTGCCAGTGGTAAGACGTCTAACCGACCTCCGGATGGGTTTCTTTAACCGCTGTCTGTCCCTTCGAGACCCTGGTTCCACATCGCTCTAGATTTTGTTACCACCCTCCTGCCCTCTAATGGCATGATGGTCGTTTTGACCGTAGTGGACCGATTCTCGAAGGCAGCACATTTCATTCCCTTGCCCAAATTACCCTCAGCCAAGGAGACAGCGGTTACTATAATTGATCACGTCTTTCAGTTACATGGCCTCCCAGTAGACATGGTTTCTGACAGAGGATCCCAATTTGTGTCCAAATTTTGGAGGGAGTTTTGCAAATTATTGGGAGCGACGGTTAGCCTGTCTTCGGGTTATCATCCACAGAGCAACAGTCAGTTGGAGCGGGCCAACCAGGATTTTGAGAGAACGTTGCAATGTTTGGTCTCCAAGAATTCTTCTTCCTGGAGTCAGCAACTCTCTATGGTTGAGTACGCTCATAACTCGCTACCAGTGTCATCCACGGGCCTCTCCCCATTTGAATATAGTATAGGTTACCAGCCACCTATTTTTCCTAGTCTGGAATCTGAAGTCGTGGTCCCCTCCACCCACGCATTTGTCCAGAGGTGCCACCACACGTGGATCAGAGCCCGCGAGACTCTGCTCCAAGTGAGGGCGCGCACCAAGGCCAAGGGCGATCGCCACCCGTCTAAGCCTCCCGTATACGTCGTGGGTCAAAAAGTGTGGCTTTCTACCAACAAAATTCCGCTCCGTTCCATTTCTAATAAGTTAGCTCCCAAATTTATTGGCCCGTTTCCTGTCACCAAGATCATTAGTCCGGTGACCGTTTGCCTCAAACTACCTCCGGCGTACAGGAGGATTCATCCCGCCTTCCATGTGTCCAAAATTAAACCTGTGTTTTATTGATGAATTAAGCCGCCCCCCCCTGTCCCCCCCCACCCCGCCTGCTGCAACTCGTAGATGGGGAACCCACCTATTCGGTAAATCGTATTCTGGACTTGAGACGGAGGGGTCGAGGATTCCAGTACTTGGTGGACTGGGAAGGTTACGGTCCGGAAGAGAGGAATTGGGTACCGGCTAGGGACATACTGGATCACTCCCTGATTGATGATTACAATCGACAGGTAGGGTCGTCTGGGAATGCCAGGAGGCGTTCCTAGAGGGGAGGGTACTGTCACGGTTGGTAAACCGTGATCTCGGGTTTGCACTATGTGGGTGGAGTTTGTGTGTGTCTCTTATCAGCACTGATTGTTTCACGTGGGCGTCTCCGTTGATTGTTCATCTGCACCAGCTGCTACTCATTACCCGATCCCTACTTATTGCCCTGTCTTTCGTCTTGTGTTTGTCAGAGCGTTGTTTGCAGTCTCCCGCCTGTTTGCCTTGTTTCTCGTTCCTGTTGTCTCTGTGTGCTCATCTTCTCTGTTCATCTGACCGCTGGAACCCCGTCCACTCTTCACCACCGGATTCGACTACTCACCACCACGGATCGCTCATCTCAGGCCTGTGTCATGCTCTCCTGCTGCCTCATCTCACCGGCAATTCCTGGATCACTATCAGACATCGCTACTTCCTGGATCACCGTCAGACATCGCCTCAACCACTTGTTGTTCTCACCTGTATTCCTCGTGTATCTGACTCTGATAATAAATTCTTGTTACTTTACTTGCACTTGCTTCCTCACCCTAATTTACCGTTACAGTATGGTTAAAACATGGATAATTGAACATCTTTAGACAAATAATACAACATGATGCATTGATGAATTTATTATAAAGACATTAAGCAACTATTACCATAGACCTATGTTGTTATGTAGATAGAAAATAGTTAAATGCACAGTCAGAATTTCTTGACTGTTCTCTAGTTCAACAGGCATAGGCTAGACCTTTTTGAAAGCAAAATATAAAATCTTGCAACACCTAAACCTACCCCTCACACAAAACTTTCTGCTATTTTATTTTATTTGCGATTTTTAAAACATTTCATTCTGTATGATTTATAAGCTTATTTCCTTATGGGAACCAAAAAATGTACAAGGTCAAAAAAACACAAGATCAAAATGTACTGGTATTACTATACTTGTGGGGACATCTGGTCCTCATAGCATAGGGGATACCAGGTACACACACACACACACACACACAAGAACCACAAAGAGCCTTCAAACCATCCCGCAAGAAAGAAAAAAATTCCCATGACCTTAAAGGGATACTCCACCCCAAAATGAAAATTTTTGTCATTAATCACTTACCCCCATGTCGTTCCAAACTCCTAAAAGCTCCGTTCGTCTTCAGAACACAATTTAAGATATTTTGGATGAAAGCGAAGTAAGCGAAGTAAACAAGAATAATGACTTTATTCAATAATTACTTTGTCAACACTCTCCTCTGTGTCTCTCCATATCACCATATGCTGTGTATGCTCTTCTGTATTATCTGCTCCACAAGGATGCACTGTTTTCTTTCAAATCAAAGCTAAATAAATGTAGAAACAGCGCATCCTTGTGGCGCGGATGACACAGAAGAGCATAAACAGCATACGGTGATGTGGAGAGACACAGAGGAGTCTGTTGACAAAGGAATTATTAAATAAAGTCATTATTCTTGTTTTCTTTGCTTGTTCATGTGGCTTAGAGCATTGCATTAGCAGTGCAAAAGGTTGGGGGTTTGATTCCCAGGGAACACGTTAGGTAAAAAATGTTAGCCTGAATGCACTGTAAGTCGCTTTGGATAAAAGCATCTACTAAATACGTAAATGAAATGAAAAATGTAAATAAAAAAAGTGTTCCCGTCGCTTCATTAAATTGTGTTCCAAAGACGAACTGAGCTTTTACGGGTTTGGAACGACATGGGGGTAAGTGATTAATGAAAAAAATGATCTTGAGTATCCCTTTAAACATCTGCAGTAACAGCATTCTAATACTGCACAATATATAAAATATATATAATAACCATGTTTGTCCCACAAGCCATGCCCTACCACACATTTTTGACTACTAAATTAGGCTACTGTCCCACTTTTCGAAACCATATTTCCTAAAGTGGGACACTAGGAAATTTGATGAAAATATAAAATATATAGTTTATGCATACAAAGTTATACTATATTTTGATGGACAAACATTTTTAAGCACATTAGACCAACAAGGAACAGGACTGTCTTGTTTAAATTTAATTTATACTCCTTAATATCAAGTTTGTACAAACTCTATGTCACTGACCTTTGGGTGGTCTTCACACAGTGTGCATCCTGTCTGATGAATGCTCTGCCCTCAAATATGACTGGACATCTGAGAGCTCATGTGATTTTGATGACATGATACCACAGCTTTGGCAAACCCATAGTTTCACTGGCATTCTTGTATTTATGGGGGAGCTAGAAACTTTAGGCAGTGTCCCACTTTAAGGCAGTTCACCCTATATGACAAATGGAAAGCTTTGAAAACATCTAGAACATACATTAGTAAAATAAATCCTGAAACGTGACATCCATCCTGTATTCGTAGTTAAGAAACACTTTAAGAAAAGTCCGTAAAATAGGGCATAATGTAGCTTTTGTGTTAATGTGAAGAAAAATTTTGTATTGGTTTCGTGTTTTACCTATATTTTGAATTACGCATTGCATTGTGATTTAGAGTTAAATGTTAAAAATGTAAATGCGCATAACATACTTTGCAGAAAATTACCATTATCTTTTCCATTTTTTTCTAAAATTTTTTCCCTCGTTTATAGAACTATTACAATAATAACAGGATACAGATACAGGAGAATCGTGAAAATATATTTTTACAGATTTCTTCTTATACAGTGATTAAACAAACAATTAGACACTTACCTACTGCATGGTCACCGTGAATAAAACTGCAGTAAAGAGCAGAACAACAGTACTGTTGTAGGCATTGCAGCTCTTCCCCTTCATGAAATTGTTTTGTGCTGTGTATTTCCTGAGAATGCAGAACCAATTAAACCACGTTTTTCTTGCTGTTGTAACTCAAACAATCCTGGTTAGTGGCTTTAGTGTACTTTAGTTTGATTGGCATGAAATTAATCGATAGACACATTAACAATTTAACAAATTTCCAAATTACGTCACTTCCTGTTTGTTGCTGCCGTATGCCTCTAGTTTGAGCTCCGTCACGTTATTTCTTTATCGTCTATTTTTAATTATTAAAATCTATTTTATACACCATCGTTTTCATTTCTATAAACATGCGAATATATCCTCTATCATATTCTACAACAAAAACAATCAGAGCGCCTTGTTATCACTAGTTTTATTTTGATCTCCCAAGTCCGCTAGTAGCTTATAGCCCATTAGCATCGCCAGCATGGTTGTCGCTAAACCCGCGTGCATTGCTAATACTCTATTCACACACATTACAATTGCTTTACTCACTTTTACTTGCTTTAATGGCGGATGTTTGTCTACCTTTGAGTGCAGGTGACGACACGTTCGAGCTGCATTCGGTGCAGGCTGGAGCTGGAGGCCGTGGAGAAGCAGATTCGGGTCCTGGAGCAGAGGCAGGCCCAGCTGAGAGAGTGGAGAGCCGTGCTGGAAACCTCCCGGGTTGACGCTCACAAGTCCAGGGAAAAGTATGCAGTGCACTACTAACAGTCCCACCACCTCTACCCCGTGTGTTTCTCTGCACAGGCCCGGTGCACCCAGGACGCGATCTGCCCAGATGTCCTTCACTCCGGCACCGGGACACCACGGACCCTGGGTGCATCCGCAGCGGAGGACGCGAGCCAGGCCCCGGGCAACGACCTCTCCCCCTCCGGTCTTCGAGATCTCCACACGGAACCGCTTCGCTCCCCTCCGCGAGACGGAATGCGATGCTGTGATCGTCGGAGACTCCATCGTCCGACACGTCCGTGCTACGTTAGCCGAAGGTAAAGTGCACACTCACTGTTTCCCTGGTACTCGTGTTACCAGAGCGGTCGTGCTTCACACCGGGGTTAATGACACCACGCAGTGGCAGACAGAGAGGGACTTCAGGAGCCTGATCGAGACGGTTCGCGATCATCGTGTCAGGACCACTGCCCACGTATCGACGAGGACACGAAAGGTTCAGTAGACTTTTTGCTCTAAATGAATGGTTATTGTCATGGTGTAAAGAACAGAAACTGCTCTTTGTTAATAATTGGAATCTTTTCTGGGAGCGTCCTAGGCTTTTTCGCACTGATGGCTTGCACCCCAGCAGAGTCGGAGCGGATCTCCTCTCAGACAACATCTCCAGGACTCTACACTCCATTTGACTAGTAAGCCAATTCTCAAATAACTGCTATGATGGCTTTTGTTCTACCCGCTTAAATGTTAGAAGTACTTGCACTGTCCAATCTATTAAGACTGTGTCTGTTCCCCGAATAGTAAGGTCAAAATATAAATTTAATGTAGGATCAAGAAAAAATCTTATCGTGATCAAACCAGAAAAACGTAAAATAAATAAACAAAAACAATTTCTAAAGTTTGGGCTCGTAAACATTAGATCACCAACACCCAAAGCAGTTATTGTAAATGAAATGATCACAGATAATAGTTTTGATGTACTCTGCTTGACTGAAACCTGGCTAAAACCAAATGATTATATTGGTCTAAATGAGTCTACTCCACCAAACTGTGTGTGTGTGTGTTGGGGGGGGGGGGTCGTGGGGGAGGTGTTGCAGCAATATATAGTGATATTCTCAATGTTACCCAGAAAACAGGATACAGGTTTAAATCATTCGAAATACTTTTTCTTAATGTTACACTGTCAGATATGCAAAAGAAATCTATTGTATCTCTTGCTCTGGCTACTGTGTATAGACCACCAGGGCCGTATACAGAATTCCTAAGAGAATTCGGAGATTTCCTCTCAGACCTGTTAGTTACTGCTGATAAAGTGCTAATTTTCGGAGATTTTAACATTCACGTTGATAATACAAATGTTGCATTAGGACTTGCGTTTACTGACTTATTAAACTGTTTTGGAGTAAAGCAAAATATCACCGGTCCCACTCACCGTTTTAATCATACGCTAGATTTAATTATATCGCATGGAATCAATCTTACTGATATAGATATCGTACCTCAAAATGATGATGTTACTGACCATTTCCTTGTATCGTGCATTCTGCGTATTGATGATAATAACTATATGGCTTCGCGTTATCGTCCGGGCTGAACTATTGTTCCAGCCACCAAAGACAGATTCGCAAATAACCTGCCTGATTTATCTCAACTGCTCTGTGTACCCATAAATACACATGAACTAGACAAAATGACTGGGAACATGGGCACTATCTTCTCTAATACATTAGAAGCTGTTGCCCCCATCAAATTGAAAAAGGTTAGAGAAAAACGTACTGTGCCAAAGTACAACAGTAATACCCACTCTCTCAAGAAAGAAACTCGTAGTCTTGAGCGCAAATGGAGAAAAACTAACTTGGACGTTTTTAGAATTGCGTGGAAAAACAACCATGCCTAGCTACACACATCCCCTCAATGAAGGCGGTCGCATTTTCTCTCCCTCTCCTCCCCGTTACCTTCCCTGCTTTGCTTCTCTCGTCTCGTCTATTGTCTTATACTTTGAGAGACTCTCTCTGCACTGCTCTCCAAACTGAAACTGAAATCATGGATTTGATCAATTGGTCTCTCAACGCAATTGACACCATCTTCTCGACTAGAAGCTTGGGTTTGGGGGAACCTGACTGCCCTGCCGGAACGTTCGCAGCTGGCTACATGATGGACGTGTAGGATAGGTGGCGGGTCGTGTGTCTGGCGGCTCTTTCCGTGGAGGACATTGAAGATATCTACCTATTCGGAACCATGATAACAGGTCTTCTGCTGATTGGATTAGGCTTTGCCCTGGTTTATCGAAGAATTCAGTAAACGGGAACAGCTGTCCAAAACCTCACAGGGCTGCCCGTTGTGATTGGAGCAGTGGGCAGAGCGGTCAGCACTGAGACTGAGACTATTAACCGCAATATGGATAACATCACAGAGAAGCTCATGGCTTTGCAAAGGCAAATGGATCAATTTGGGACCAGAATGGACTAAGAGAGTAGTCTTGTAAAATGGAATGCGGCTACTCGCCCCAAGACCAAACAACCCTAATCTTATCTACTTTCGGCTCCCCTCAACCAGCATTGGCCTCAGCCAAGGCCGCTGTTGGAACAACAACTTCCCCGGAAGAGCACTGCAGTGAGACGCTCTTGCATTCCTACCCCCACTTCCACAGACACCTGCTGATTGTTGACTCTGTCTGGGACCTGATCAAGGTTGTCTCCATGGCAACTTGCTGTGTATCGCTAACACAATCCTGTGGACTGAGGCACCTAGATTTGATGCCAGGAGTAGCAACTCTCCAGGCCTACATAAAAGAACTTTTACATACATACACACACACGTACACACATATATACCGATATGCATTCACCCCCCCCCCCCCCCCCACATCCCTCGCCTTCGCCGCTTTGTACCGCCAGTCTGACAAGCGGGTCTGTGACCAGCGCTGAGAATGGCTGCAGGACCGGATGGCTGCTTGCCTGTGCTGGATTACCTCGACACCCCTCTCTTCCCCTCCCCTGTTGCAAAGTCATGTGTTTATGCTGTATTGACTATGTGCTTCTGTTGCTGAGGTGTTTTTCCTGTTCTCACACTGTACTCCCAAAGGAGCATAGTCTGGGGGTTATTTTTTTTCTCATCCCCTTCCTCATGTTATGCTGTATTTCTTACTCAATTCCCTGTCTTCCTGTCCTGTCTACCCCCTTGTCATATTGTTTGTATGTTGTTGTAACAATATAAAACTCCATAGTCATGGGAAGAAGGAGGCGGGAACCGGCGGACACTCAAATAAAACTTTAATAAGCAAATTAAGATAAAACAGCACGACAGCCCCTCACGGTCGACTGCTGCACACAAACAAAAACCAAACACAAAATAAAACCCAGGCCTGGTCCTCTCTCGTCCTTCACTGTCGTCGCTCCTCTTTTGTATCCTCCCAATCTCCTCCGTGGGACTCGAGACCGGTGAGTGGAGAAGGTGTCGCTCATTTCCCAATCACTCCACCAGCCTCACTCCGTTCCCACGGCTCTCGGCCCCGCCCCACTCGTCACAGTTGTGTATATGTATGTATGTATGGACAGGTTGATGGCTAATTTTGCTGGTACTTGTGACTAGTGACAATAAAGGGCTACTACTACTACTATAAAAACTGCCAGGGCAGAGCATATCCACAAACTCATAGAAAACAACCAAAACAATCCAAGGTTTTTATTTAGCACAGTGGCTAGATTAACAAATAACCAGACACCACCCGATCTAAATATTCCCTCACAGTTAAATAGTAATGACTTTATGAATTTCTTCACTGATAAAATAGATAATCAGAAATACAATAACAAATGTAGATTCTACAGCGTCTAATACTTTAGTTTTATCCATCGCACCCAAAGATAAACTGCAGTGCTTTACAACTGTAGGACAGGAAGAGCTAAATAAACTTATCACTGCATCTAAACCAACAACATGTTTATTAGGTCCTGTACCCACTAAATTACTGAAAGAGTTGTTACCTGTAGCAGATTAACCGCTTCTCAATATTATTATCTCGTCGTTATCTTTAGGTCACGTCCCAAAACCATTCAAGCTGCTGGTTATTAAGCCTCTTATTAAGAAACCACAACTAGATCCTAGTGAACTGGCAAATTACAGACCCATTTCAAATCTTCCATTTATGTCTAAAATTTTAGAAAAAGTTGTGTCTGCTCAATTGTACTCCTTCCTGGAAAAAAATGATCTCTATGAAGAATTTCAGTCGGGTTTCAGACCCCATCATAGCACAGAAACTGCACTTGTTGAAATTACAAATGACTTGCTTCTTGCATCAGACCAAGGCTGCATCTCATTGCAAGTTTTACTTGATCTTAGTGCTGCGTTCGACACCATAGATCATGACATACTCATAGATAGATTACAAAACTATACAGGTATCCAAGGGCAGGCTCTAAGATGGTTTAGATCCTACCTGTCCGATCGCTACCACTTTGTTTATCTAAATGGGGAGTCATCTCATTTATCACCAGTAAAATATGGAGTGCCACAAGGATCTGTCCTAGGTCCTCTGCTATTTTCAATATACATGTTGCCCCTTGATAATATCATTAGAAAACACGGGATAAGTTTCCACTGTTATGCTGATGATACTCAACTATATATCTCAACAAGACCAGGTGAAACTTCTAAATTATCTAAGCTAACAGAGTGTGTTAAAAATGTAAAAGATTGGATGACCAATAATTTTCTCCTATTAAATTCAGATAAGACAGAGATATTACTTATTGGACCAAAAAACATTACACAGAATCTCGTAGATTACGATTTGCAATTAGACGGATGTACTGTTACTTCCTCTACTGTCAAAAAATGTGGGTGTTATATTAGACAGTAACTTGTCTTTTGAAAATCATATTTCCCATGTTACAAAAACAGCATTCTTCCATCTTAGAAACATTGCCAAGCTACGAAACATGTTACCCGTTTCTGATGCAGAAAAGCTAGTTCATGCATTCATGACCTCTAGACTGGAGTATTGTAATGCACTGCTAGGTGGTTGTCCTGCATCCTCAATAAACAAGCTACAGGTAGTCCAAAATGCAGCAGCTAGAGTCCTTACCAGGTCAAGAAAATATAATCATATTACCCCAATTTTACAGTCTCTGCACTGGCTACCTATTAAGTTCCGTATCAGTTACAAAATATTATTACTTACTTATAACGCCCTTAATGGTTTAGCTCCTGCGTACCTAACTAGCCTTCTACCACACTACAACCCATCACGCTCCCTAAGGTCACAAAACGCTGGACTTTTGATAGTACCTAGGATAGCAAAGTCCACTAAAGGAGGTAGAGCTTTTTCGCATTTGGCTCCCAAACTCTGGAATAGCCTTCCTGATAATGTTCGGGGTTCAGACACACTTTCTCTGTTTAAATGTAGATTAAAAACACATCTCTTTGGCCAAGCATTCAAATAATGCATCTCATAATTTTGGACTGCAGTTATACCTGATCAAATGCACATTATTATTCTTTAGCTTGGCTTAAACTTATTAATTTTACTTGGCTGGAACAGCAGCTACGCTAACTATGACTCTATTTGCTTTTCTGTTTTGCTACGGGAGGATTTACACAAGCTCCAGTCTGGATCCAGAACACCTGAGAAGAGATGATGCCAACCCTTCAGTGGACCTCAAATGATGCTAACCCAGAGACAACATACAGAACTACCACATTTTGCTATAAGTTTGATTGCATAATTGCTGTTAACAGTGTTAATCGTCTGTTTGTTTACGTCTTTTATTGATTTTTTTTTAACATTTCTGCCGTGTGCACATAAACTGACAGTCACCACTGATAAGCTACTCCTAAATATTGTAGAAACTTAATTTTCTGTAAAGTTGCTTTGCAATGATTTGTATCGTAAAAAGCACTATACAAATAAACTTGAATTTAATTGAATTGAAAATATTTGTAGCCTACCAATCTAGGATTCAAAATAACTAGAAAATAGATATATCTTTGGTTAAAATAAGGAGAAAGAAACAGTATCTCTTTGAGGATAATATTTGCTTTTGGACAGATAATGGAGAAGAAATGCAATAATAGGTTATAAATGGAGATCAAATCTGTATCAGCCATTGACTTGAGCCTAAGAATCATCTGTGATTGTATTTGACATGTTCACTACACAAATCCTTTGACCAAGGGTTTGTTTGAGCTGCGCCCTCTACTGCACATATGCGAATTTCCTTCAGCCAGACGCTTTCATTTCACATTTGATGTGAAAGGGCTTTTACATTTGCCAAAAATAGAACTTTTTCGATTAAAAACATATAAGAAAGCCCAGCCCAGTAGGAAAAAAAGTTATGAAAAAGTAATGTAACACATTACTTTCCATAAAAAGTAGTAATGCAAAAAAGTAATGCAATTAGTTACTTTTTAGGGAGTAATGCAATATTTTAATGCCTTACTTTTAAAAGTTACTTTCCACAACACATTGACCCTGTTCACATACTGTTTTTGGCCTGCTATAAAGCAGGGAAGTATGCAATTTGAATGCAGCCAATCAAATTCAGATCTGCCTCCATTCAACCAATGGATGAACCCAATTCTGATTATACTCTTCACCCAGATGTGTGTCACAATATGGATATGCATAAGATTTGTCACTAATTCAGTTTAACCTGAATTTTCTGCCTTATTTCTTGAAGTCATTTGCCGTTTATATGCGTCTTTTTTGAAACCCCAATAGCCAAATGAGCATTTCATTGTCCAATGTTCATGCCTTAATTTTAACATTTCTGTAGTGTTGCATACTTCTCATGGGCATTTCCTAATTTTGGACTTTTTATTTCCCATTTTGCCTCTAGACTAAAACAGGATCATGAATGAATCAATCTTTCGATCTGATTCTTTTCAGTGAACCTCTCCGCTCATCTGAGATGTGAAAGTAGACGAAAGCAGGTGGCTATAATGAGGGAAGGGGTGAGAAGTTCAGTCAAGACAGTCAGTGCTCACTTTTCACAGCGAATCAGGAAATTCGGAAATTGCAGCATTCACGCTCATGTGTTTTGTTACTAATAATTTGCAGGTTATTTAAATTCTGTACAAGACACCGGTTATTTAATTTTTCTGACTGATGTTTGGAGAAGTCTGGCATGCATCATCAGAGAGAAGTCATTTTCACCAGAAGGTCCCGGTATGACATTGTTATTAAATATTACAAGAAAAAAAATATTGTATTTATGGATGAATTATTCACAATTTATGGACGAATTATTCATTCTATGCTGACAATTATTTTGTTTGAGGAAAAGGAATAACATTATTGCAGAGTTGTCATTTAAATGTGAATGTGCAAGCCGTTTTTGAAATTTCAGGATTTCTCCATTCTAGTAGATACAAGTTGGTTTTGGATGCCTGAAACAACTGCCCAAAGGTGTTGCAAATATGCCCACCTAGTGAACAGAGAACACAGAGACCAGAAACACCGACAGGGATCGTAACACTTACTTGAACACTTGGGCCAAATACTGGAAATATATCATGTAAGTAGACAATTGCTCAAGAGAAAAGACAGCAAGTGTGGGTTTTGAGATGGGCCTTTTGATGGCACTGAAGTAAAACAACTAACCTTGGTATGTCAGTAAGGTCACATGACAGTGACATCATGATGATTGTAGCATGTCTGTATTATATTTATAATACACATTCATTGATAGAACCTAACCTAACTGTCAATGAATGCCAAACTTTTCAACGGTTGTGAAGTAATTTCTTATTTAAAAGTACCTCCACAGAGAGTGTGTGATTTCAGACGAAGTGCTTCTCTATCAAGTATGGCTGAGTAGAGTAGTTATGGGGCGAGGCGATGTGCGTAGCCCCGGCCTGAACAGGCTTGCTTGGGTACATCTGACAGAAGAGGCACGAATTTAAAATGTTATTTCATGACAAAATATATAAAAGACTTTAGAAAGGTATCAATTAACATACAATTAAAATCTAACATTAAAAAGATAGGTAGGGAAAAGTAGGGAAAAATGCTACGGTTACTTATGTAACCCTGGTTCCTTGAGATAAGGCAGTGATCCTTGCTTTAACCTGCTATGGGAAACTCCTGTTTACACTGATGCTGAAGCCTGATTTGATCAGATTTGTGTAGCTGCACGAAGCAATGGTGCTTCAGTCCACCAAAAGGGGTGGAGCTGACTGCTATACAAGTCGGCTCTGAGCACCATTTCTGGAGCGATTCGTAAGGAGGGCCCCGTAAGGCCTGAGGACTATAGATTAAGTCCCAAGTCAGAGCAATGTGAGGGTGAGGTGGATTCAACTCCGAAGCTCCCCTCAGAAATTTAACAACCAGGTCATTTCTGCCAATTGAATAATCAGCCACAAGAGAATGTTTCACCCTAATGACTGCCACATAGACTTTGAGTGTGGAAGATGTGCACCCCTTGTCCAACAGCTCTTGTAGAAAGAATAGCTGTAGAACATGTCACAAGAGGATGGGTTCTCATTCCGTGCTGCACACCAGCATTTAAGGGCGTTTAGAAGGAGCTCTAGCTGCCAAAATGGCACTAGTTACACTCACGGAAAGCTGCAAAGACTTTGCCAAACATGAAGGCTTCACAGCTCTGGCCAGGGATGCCAAATCATGCCCTTTGCTTGTGAGAGTAGGTCCTTCCTCTATGGTATCGGCTAGGGGGCTGCCAATAGCTTCTGAGCTGCCATCTTCTTTGGGAACAAGGAAGTAGCGGCAGTAAAAAAGGCAGACTCGCTGCTCACTAGAGGAACCGTTTCTAGGGCTCCTTTTGCAAGCAGTTTGCACTTCAGACTGGAGAATGTGAGCATCGTTGTTAAGTACAGAAATGTGAATAATACCTCTGAAGCAAGCCTTTGAGCAAACTGGAGCAAGTAACCTAATTCTACAGTGCTGGAGTGCTTAGGCAGGAAGTGGTGCATGACATGTGACAACTTCTGAGCAGCAGTGAAGCGCTTTGCAAATCTGCCAGGCAGATGGCTTGGCATACCCTTTTTCTTCAGTGCTATCAACAGAGGTGAGGGCGGCAGAATTAGAAAAGTGGACAAGCAACAACTAGGGGCGTGCCATGCTTCGGTGAGTTCATCATTAACTTCTGGTAAAAACAGCACCGGTCTAAAAAGATCCACCTAAAAAGATCAAACCGCTCATTAGATGAGGAGCGCTGATCCTCACTTGTAACACACCGGCGGATCAAAGTGCTACGCGACATTCATGCTCTCACAGTGAGAGCAGTCTTCTTCAGTGAGTGCAGCCTCAGCGTGGGCGTGGCCCAGGCGGGTCCACATCTGAAACTGTCAATGATAAAGAATCATCAGTTACGCATTCTCCTCCAACTCCACCTAAAAAGATTAAACCACTCGTTAGATGAGGGGCACTGATCCTCACGTGTAAACACATCAGCAGATCAAAGTGCTGCGTGAGAGCGAGAGCAGTCTGTCTCAGTGAGCGCAGAGTCAGCGTGGGCATGGCCCAGGCAAGTGGCACACTTGAATCTGAAACTGTCAGCGATATGAACTCATCGGTATCAGCATTATCCTCCAATCTGCCTAAAAAGATCTCACCACTCATAGTAGACGAGGGGCACTGATCCTCTAGTGTAAAACTCACTGGTGGATTAAAGTGCTGCAGGGAGAGTGAGCATGCAGGACCTGTGCTGGTGTTAGATGATTAGTAACAATACAAACACTAGAGACTGTTTCTTTATTATTTTTTGAATTTACACCATTTTTAGCCACGTACATTCAAGTGCTGCAAGTTTACCAAACACTGCATAAAAGACGGTCCAAACTACAGAGGGTTTGGACGACTATGTTGAGTTCGACATCTTTGTTGTTCTCCTGTAACCCCTTTTTAGCTCCCCTTTTTTCTCTTCTTTTTAAAAGACAGTAAAATATATTTTTTCCCATCTTTCACACATAGAAAACATATAAAACACCAATTAAACATATACGCAATGTATAGCCATTAAACAAATAGGCTGCATCTCAAAAAGCAAAGCTTAAAAGCGAGTGTGTGGATTTAAACTTGTTGGTACAGAATGTCAGTGGAAATTTCATGACACTCATTGTAACTCAAATGTGGTTGCATTTTAGACCCTCAAAGGAAAAAAAAATTGAAAACTTGTTGACACTTTCTTTAAATAGAATCACACTTCCTGCCATTTGAAATGTAGGAAAAAAACAAAACATTTATATGTGGTATACATACTGAAACTTACTATGAAAACTCAATAACAGAATTACATAAGCTGTAACTAAAGAATATTAACTAACAAAAAGAATAAAAAAATGGCAAGTTATATTTTAGATTTTAGTCTTTTTAGTATATTTAATTTTATATTGTATATCCGTGTATACTAGAATAATTAATACTGAAGGCAGAAAACACTGATAAAAACTTAAACTTAAACTTAAATTGTAGAAAGATTGAAATGGTATTTTCATGTAAAATTTTCTATAATAGTCTTTGTTTTATTTACAATTTCAAAAATCATTTTTCCAGTGTGTCACAAAGAGAAAACTAAATTGAAAGAAATTGAAAGTAATAAAACAAAATAACTAAAATTAAAAACTGTAAAAACCCTGACCTTAGCACATCAAATAGTTTTGTATAATGCACATTCTTACTGCCTTGCGAAAGCTCGTCAAACTCCACAATCCAGCAATGAGTGATTTGACAGACGGTTGCGGTTTAGTAATTGGGTTTTGGTGGCTGCATGTAGGCGGGGTTGGGCCGGCTGATTCGATGTCTCTGAAAGCATAGGAGCAACACCCAGCTGGGCAGGTGGCTGCATGGGATACATGGCCTGGCCTCCGTCATATGCACCCTGAATAGTGGGATATCCAGGACTCACTGGAAACAGAAAAAAGACACTAGTTACTTTCACAGAAAAGACTACTACATGGTCTCGGTCTATCCAGTACTAGGTGTTCTTACTGGCCACATGATACAAGGGTGGAGGTCCTGGTGCATATGACTGTCCCTGATATGGTCCTGTCTGCATAGGATGACCCCCGTAACCTGGTTGAGTCGGCACTGGTTGGTATTGTGCGTACTGGCCTCCCTGCATTACAGGCTGCTGCTGAATGGATTGTGTATTCATGACTGTAGTTACATGTGTTTGTACCACAGCTGTGGAAAAAAAACAAGACAGAAATCAATTAATAATTCAATTTTATTAGCCCCCTGAATTATTTATAAACCCCATTAATGGAACAGTTCACCCAAAAATAAACATTTGCTGAACATTTACTCATCATGTAGAATGTAGATGAGTTTGTTTCTTCATCAGAAGAAGTGTATTTTCACTTGTAAACAATGATTGATCTGTGCATATTTCTCTCCTGATTCAGACAAGACCTTTTTTTTTTTTTACTGGAGATCGCAATATTATGGAAAGAGGACTTGCATTTTGGCCAAATGTGACAATTTAATCTTATAAAGCGTCTTAATGATTGATTTGTTTCTTATAAACATTTTTAGCCTCACAAGACATTAGTTAATGGACTGGAGTCGTGTAAACTACAGGTGCATCTCAATAAATTAGAATGTTGTGGAAAAGTTCATTTATTTCAGTAATTCAACTCAAATTGTGAAATTTGTGTATTAAATAAATTTAGTGCACACAGACTGAAGTAGTTTAAGTCTTTGGTTCTTTTAATTGTGATGATTTTGTCTCACATTTAACAAAAACCCACCAATTCACTATCTCAACAAATTAAACCAATAAGGGAAAAAAATCTCAATACTTGGTAGGGGCTCCTTTTGCTTTAATTACTGCTTCAAATCGGCGTGGCATGGGGGTGATCAGTTTGTGGCACTGCTGAGGTGGTATGGAAGCCCAAGTTTCTTTGACAGTGGCCTTCAGCTCATCTGCATTGTTTGGTCTCTTGTTTCTCATTTTCCTCTTGACAATACCCCATAGATTCTCTTTGGGGCTCAGGTCTGGTGAGTTTGCTGGCCAGTCAAGCACACCAACACTATGGTCATTTAAACAACCTTTGATGCTTTTGGCAGTGTGGCCAGGTGCCAAATCCTGCTGGATAAAGTTGGTCAGCAGAAAGCATGAAGTGCTCCAAAATTTCTTGGTAAACGGGTGCAGTGACTATGGTTTTAAAAAAAACACAATGGACCAACACCAGCAAATGACATTGCACCCCAAATCATCACAGATTGTGGAAACTTAACACTGGACATCAAGCAACTTGGGCTATGAGCTTCTTCACCCTTCCTCCAGACTTTAGGACCTTGGTTTCCAAATGAAATACAAAACTTGCTCTAATCTGAAAAGAGGACTTTGGAGCACTTGGCAACAGTCCAGTTCTTCTTCTCCTTAGCCCAGGTAAGACGCCTCAGTCCATTCCTTGTGAAGTTCACTCAAATTCTTGAATCGATTTTGCTTGACAATCCTCATAAGCCTGCGGTTCTCTCGGTTGGTTGAGCATCTTTTTCTTCCACACTTTTTCCTTCCACTCAACTTTCTGTTAACATGCTTGGATACAGCACTCTGTGAACAGCCAGCTTCTTTGGCAATGAATGTTTGTGGCTTACCCTCCTTGTGAAGGGTGTCAATGATTGTCTTCTGGAAAACTGTCAGATCAGCAGTCTTCCTCATGATTGTGTAGCCTAGTGAACCAAACTGAGAGACCATTTTGAAGGCTCAGGAAACCTTTGCAGGTGTTTTGAGATGATTATCTGATTGGCATGTCATCATATTATAATTTGTTGAGATTGTTGAGAATTGGTGGGTTTTTGTTAAATGTGAGTCAAAATCATCACAATTAAAAGAACCAAAGACTTAAACTACTTCAGTCTGTGTGCATTGAATTTATTTAATACACAAGTTTCACAATTTGATTTGAATTACTGAAATAAATGAACTTTTCCACAACATTCTAATTTATTGAGATGCACCTGTACTTGTGGATGATTGTGATGTTTTTATCAGCTGTTTGGACTCATTTTGACAACACCCATTCACTGCAGAGGATTCAATGGTGAGCCAGTGATAAAATTATACATTTCTCCAAATCTTTTCTGATCAAGAAACAAACTCATCTACATTTTGAATGGACTGAGGACAAGTACATTTTCAGTTTTTGTTAAAGTATTTCTTTAACACTAAAACACTTACGTCTGGGTTTTCTGCACATTTGATAGATACAACAGCAGGGGCAGCAGCAGCAGGTGAACAAGATGATGAGGACCAAAACCCCCACTATTGATGAGCCAATGGCAATACTGTTTCTGTCGCTGGACAGATAAAAACATGAAGTAAGAAAAAGCATCTTCTAGTATATTTAATCTATGATTTAATTATAAATCGTATTTATATTAAAATGTTATTAATTAACATTTAATTTATTCACATTTTATTTTTTGATTAATTTAATGAAACCACTCTGGTTTCATTAAAACACACTGGTTACTGCACTGGTTAGTTTGATTGGATTATTAAAAACAAAATACCATTATAAACAATAATATCAAACCAGGGCCATAATTGCAAACATTGTCACTAAAAAAAATACAAATCATTTGTTTGTATAAAATATTTCTTACAAAATTTTTTAACTCCTTTGATCATGCACCTTCTTGCCTGGGTAACCACGTTAACACCCTCGAAAATGTAGAAGTTACATCATACTATTTCTCTCCTGCCTTGTCTTTAAATTGACGAAAACAAAACAGCTTTTTAAATTGTTTGTTCTATAAGTAACAAAGGGGCTGTTAAAAGCATAACATGCACCTACAGTGATTAGGGTGCTTTTTGCAAACTGCATTTCAGTGAAAAAAACACAACCTCAGAAGGAAATGGTGGGTTATGCAAGAAAAGGGAAGGACAGAACCGGATGCAATGCTGGAAACGCAAGTACATTTCAAGATAGGGTTTGAGATTTACATCAACCATTAGACTAAGATCTAAAACTGATATTAAAGGGTTAGTTCACCCCAAAATGAAAATTAGCTTATGTTTTACTCACTCATGATACATCAAATGCTGTGGTGGTCCATCAGGGTCAGCAGGGCCTTCTCTGCTTGTCCTATAAAAAATAAAAATTTATTATTATTATTATTTAGGTATCATTTTAATTTGTGTAATGTCCACAAAATGGCCTATGATTAGTTTCGTTAAGGTTGAACTGGAATATCCTACATAAACAAAGGTCTGCAGCCAGCACATAGACTGTAATAACAGGGCCAGCACTACAGATAGTACTTCCCTTTTGTTCAAAGTCGTTGAATCTGATTTGTAACGAACATTAGCATCAAAATCAACACAAAAAAAAATTTACACTCCACAACAGCACGCCCTCTGGAACCAGCATCTGCCCAGTGCTTCCCCCAGCCAGGGTTGCCAGGTTTTCTCGACAAACCCCACCCAATCGCGTTTCGAGGTGTCCCCCGTTAAAAATTGCATTCCAGGAGTTAAATACACGTATTTGGCGGGGTTCACCATATCAAAGATTGCATCTATGATTGGATAACAGCTAGCACAGAGCACAACAATTTATTTGGCCATGTTTATTTTTTTACTACGAGTAAAGGGACATGGAATGACAGACGCACGGACTTTATTTACAAGTGAGAGGTGAGTGCTTTATTATTTGACGAGTATTGATTCATGCACATTGTTATGGAGGTGTATGTGATGGTTGATAATGCTGTGGCGTGATGTGTGGATGTCCAGCATTTGTACAGTTTGCTGCTGTGGGCGCGTCGTCATTTTAGAGTGACATGAATGTTCATAGTGACCCGTGTATTGGTGGATTACTTTTACTGATCCATGTAGGGAAAATTACTCTGAATTTAACCCACCCCCATATAGTCTATAGTTGAAATTGTTGATCAGCTGTCATTGTCGTTGAGAGCCTGTGTGCGGCATAATATTAAAACAAAACGCAAAATTATGCGTTAGCTGTTACAGATATGTTTATGATAGATGTGTAAGGGTATGTAGTTTACAGTTGCTTACTGAAGGCCCTGACTGAAACCCCACGGTACGCTACTGCCTAGGATGCATTTTTGGATGAACTAACCCTTTAACACAATATACACAACACATTTAAGTCTAAATCTCTGGATTGTACCATGTCTCAGCTCACAGAATTAACAGTAGATCACAGCTATGGATGATGAGGGAAATTAAAGCGTTAACTGACCCATATATGGGGGTGTGTGTGTGTGTGTGTGTGTCATTTTTGAAGATTCAAACAATTTTGGTTTGGAATTTCGTGAGGGTGTATAAAAAGTAACTTTTGGGTCTCACAGACAATTGTATTAAGAAAGAAAAGGCTTAAAAATCCTTACATAGTGCACATATTTTGCTCATGCTCGGATAACCTCGAAGATTCAGAGGAGCAGCAGTATCTGTAATCGCAGCTTCCACAGCAGTGCTGCATAAACCCGCAGCTAATCGAAGAACTGTACGCGTTATTGCTGGTGAAGTAGCCCTTACAGTCACCAAAACCTAAAAGAACAGTAGAAACAGTAGAATTCAAGAGAACAGATTTTATAACGTGAACATCGTTTAAAAAGTACCGATAAATCAAGTGCTGTATAAATGATTTAAAGCGTGCTTAAAATGTTTCTTTGATTTTTGTAATAAACTTACCGACTGTTACCGTGAATAAACCTGCAGAAAGGAGCAGGAGAACCGCTGAGGTGGACGCCATCGCGCTGCTCTTCCTGTTCAACTACCTTCTCTTGAAGCACACAGTGTTACCAGATCAGCTCAGGGGCGTCTAAAGAACAATCAACGTCACGCAAACACTGGGGAGAAGCGAAAGAAAGAAGAAAAAGAAGAAGAAGAAAAGAAAAAAAAAAACAACTGTTGAAGTGAAACTTAAATATGTAAATCTAAATAATAACCGATACAATAAGGGTTTGTTCGTGATTTGCTCGTAAAATATATCACAAATACTTTAAAAAACGTTTTATATTATATTAGTTTTTATGAAATGGATTTAGGTAGTCTTAATTTGGAGCACTGTAAGTTTATACAAGGTAACAAAAGGTGGTTTTCTTAGCAACGCCACAGAAGAACCATTTTGGGTTCCCCAAAGAACCTTTTAGTGAATATTTAGAGAACACCTTCCTCCGCTATAAAGAAGCTTTTATGTGATGTAAAGGTTCTATGTATCTTATAAGTACTTTGTGGACCCATTAATTCCAGTGAAGAACCTTTATCTTTAAGAGTATTTCCAAAATATACAATAAAATAGTCTTAAAATGGTGCAAGATTGTTTTCTCACATGGAGAGCTGTTCAGTTTAAGATTTCTGCTATTTATTCACCGTAAGTCTGAAGTTGGCCAGTGACTGGTTGATTTATTTTTGATAGAATAATGTTCAAAAACTACAGTAAAATTGTACAAAGGATTGTTTTCACATGTAGAAAAGATGCCATTTATTGACCATTAAACAAAAGGCCATACAACAAAAGGTGTCAAAACACTGAGAGCAAATCTGGTTAAAATGAAGAGAAACAAACAAACAGTGGGTCATGACTGGAGGGGAAAAAAAAGTTCACAAAGCAAGTATAAAATAAATTGTAACAACAATACTTTCATTCTCAACACAATCTTTTCAGAGTCTGTTGAAGAAGCGTGGGAATGCAAAACCTTCCACAATCCAGAGTTTATAACGCCATTTTGTGTGTGTGTGTGTGTGTGTGTGTGGTGGTGGGGTTTTAACGTAGACTCTGGTGAATCCAGGTAATCAGGGTTGTGTGGCGGTAGAGGTGAGGTGTGGTCTGTGAGAAGCGCTGGTTGTAGAGCGTACATGATCTGATCTTCATCATATGCAGCCTGGCTGAAGGGAGCAGGAAACTGACCTGCTGGAAAACAAAAACCAGTTGTTCAGTAATTTCCCCCTTTATTTCTTATGTAATGCAAAGCTTCTTTTTTTTCAGTTGTCACCACAATCCTGTTCTCAAAAATTCACACACACAGTTATGCAAGAATTTATTCTTGGCATGTGAACAAATAGTTCTGTGACAATACAAAAGGCAGTTTTGAGCTTTCAGTTGTGAACTTTGGCTATTGACTTTCACTCACATTTTAAGTGGCTCCTTGTTGCCGTCTTGCTTGTCACACATTTAAAGATGGGTTGGCAAGATTTAGCAATAGTTCAACCAAAATGCTAATTCTGTCATCATTTACTCACCTTCGTGTTCCAAACCTGTATGAGAGTCTGTGGCGAGTCAGCTGCCTCCTCCCTGATAATCACCGGCACCCCGTCCTAAATCGCCGCCCTTCACCAGGCTCCCGATAGGAGTGGGTGTGGGAGAGAGGAGGGGCGCTGGACGAGTCAGGGCTGGCGGCGTGTGATGGGGCACACCTGAAGGAAATGGGGCCTCATCACCGCCGCTGTTTAAAAGCCCAACGCGCCTCTCCTCGGGGGACCGGTCTCTTTCCCCGTGCATGCACACTGGTGTCCTCGTGGGTCTAGAAAGGGAGCGTTGAGGGACTCCCGCGCACCAGAGACGTGAGCTGCCGGACCCGCGGTCCGGTCGAGAACCGCACCCGTCTACACGGCCGTCGGGCCAGGATGCCGGGCCGTCCATCCCTGCAAGCGCCGCGGCCAGCGAGGGGGATGAAGCCGCTAGAAGAAGCCGCCGCCCCTCGCGCCCCGGACCGAAGAGGGGGAGCGCGTGCGGCCGCCGGACTCCGCCACTTACCTGGACCCTTCCTCCATGAACACTGCCAGACCCTCACGAACCCCGCAGCACGACGAGGGACACCAGATTCCCTGTTGTTTTTTGGACATGTTCCCCTTTTGGACACTTTATTCCCCCTTGTTTTGGTTTTTTCTGTTAAATAAAAACCTCTCCGAGGCCTGACGCCACGCCCACTGTGTCTGTCGTTGGCTCGTCCCGTCACAAGTCTTTCTTCTGTTGAACACAAAAGAGGATATTCTGAAGAATGCTGCTAACAGTTCACAGTAGCCATTGACTTCCATGGTATGGAAAATAAATACTATGGAAGTCAGTGCATGGCTACCATCAACCGTCTGGTTACCAACATTCTTCAACATATCATCTTTTGTGCTTAAGGGTGAATAAATGATGACAGAATTTTAATTTGGGTGAATTGACTCTTTATGCATGTTAAGTAAAAGTATGGCAATTTTGTTGCAACATGAACTTCTTGTCACAGACTTAAAACAATAAAAGTTCAGCAACATTTGGTCTTGTAGAATGTGCTAGGCCTTATTCTTTGTGAAACAGGTAGATGTTTGCAGATCTTACCAGCCTCCAGATATGTAGATGGTGGTCCCGGGGCATATTGTTGTCCCAGAGTTGGTCCAATCGGAATGGGTTGCAATCCATAAACGGGGTGAAGGTTATTAGCCGGGTAAGGTGAGTACTGACTGCCCTGTGAATGGTATTGTGCAGTCATGACTGTAATTCTTCGCACCAGATGTACTACAAAAGATGAATCAAAAGACAGCATTTAGTATGAACAAAACCCTCATGTAGCTCTTTGTACACAAATACTGACACTTACGATGAAGGTTTCTCATGCTTTTACTCAGGCAGCAGGAGATGAACACAACAAAGGCCATCCCGAAAACCACTATGGTCACAATAATAATGTCTTCCATTCGATGGGGAGAATGACTTGAATATTCAAAGGTTTTGCTTCTGGACAAATTAGGAAAAATAACCATTAGAAACATTAGAAACTGAGTGTTACAGCTTTCAAACAACCAGTTCAGTCTTTGAATAACAAGCATTAGACCAATTTGCACTCAGTTGGTTCATTAGAATAAAACTTATTATTCTGATAGTTAAATAAAAAATGATCAGAATTACTACACGAGTTACAGCTAGTGAGGTTTGAGGTTGAGTTTGATTAAATCATTGAAAAGACTCAAAGCAAAGATTCGTTCAGGAATCGAGCTTAGCTAACAGGTTTAGTGTAGCCTAGATTTCTAAGTTTATAAGTAATAATAATACTCACGTTTCATGTCTTTATAGTTTTTAAATAATTGGCAAGCAATATTTAAGGGTTTTAGGAATGAAAACAGCAATTATATATAAATATAAAAAATATAAAATATATAGTGTATGCATACAAAGTTATAATATATTTTGATGGACAAACATTTTTAAGCACATTAGACCAACAAGTAACAGGACTGTCTTGTTTAAATTTAATTTATACTCCTTAATATCAAGTTTGTACAAACTCTATGTCACTGACCTTTGGGTGGTCTTCACACAGTGTGCATCCTGTCTGATGAATGCTCTGCCCTCAAATATGACTGGACATCTGAGAGCTCATGTGATTTTGATGACATGATACCACAGCTTTGGCTAACCCATAGTTTCACTGGTGTTCATGTATTTATGGGGGAGCTACAAACACTAGACCTTAGGTGTCCCACTTTAGGACAGTTCACTCTATATGACAAATGGAAAGCTTTGGAAACATTAGTAAAATAAATCCTGAAACGTGACATCCATGCTGTATTCGTAGTTAAGAATCACTTTAAGAAAAGTCCATAAAATAGGGCATTTTGTAGCGATTGTGTTAATGTGAAGAAAAATTTTTGTATTGGTTTCGTGTTTTACCTGTATTTTGAATTACGCATTGCATTGTGATTTAAAGGTTAAATGTTAAAAATGTAAATGCGGATAACGTACTTTGCAGAAAATTACCAGTATCTTTTCCGTTTTTTCTACAATTTTTTTTCATACATTTTTTTTACAATAATAACAGGATACAGATACAGGAGAATTGTCAAAATATATTTTTACAGATATTTTACAGTATATTTTTCTTATACAGTGATTAAAGAAACAATTAGACACTTACCTACTGGTCACTGTGAATAAAACTGCAGTAAAGAGCAGAAGAACAGTACTGTTGTAGGCATTGCAGCTCTTCCCCTTCATGAGCTCATTTTGTGCTGTGTATTTCCTGAGAATGCAGAACCAATTAAACCACGTTTTTCTTGCTGTTGTAACTCAAACCTGGTTAGTGGCTTTAGTGCACTTTAGTCTTGCTTAGTTTGATTGGCATGAAATTAATCTATAGACACATTAACAATTTAACAAATATCCAATGCAAAATATTTGTACCAATCTAGGATCCAAAATAACTAGACAATAGATATATCTTTGGTTAAAATAAGGAGAAAAAAACAGCGTCTCTTTGAGGAGAATATTTGCTTTTGGACAGATAATGGAGAAGAAATGCAATATAGGTTATAAATGGAGATCAAATCTGTATCAGCCATTGACTTGAGCCCTAAGATTCATCTGTGATTGTATTTGACATGTTCACTACACAAAACCTTTGACCAAGGGTTTGTTTGAGCTGCGCCCTCTACTGCACAGATGCAAATTTCCTTCAGCCAGACGCTTTCATTTCACTTTTGATGTGAAAGGGCTTTTACATTTGCCAAAAATATAACTTTTTAGATTAAAAACAAGAAACAAGAAAGCCCAGCACAGTTGGAAAAAAAGTTACACATTACTTTCCATAAAAAGTAACCAAGTAATGCAATTAGTTACTTTTTAGGGAGTAACGCAATATTTTAATGCCTTACTTTTAAAAGTAATTTTCCACAACACACTGACTCGGTTCACATACTGTTTTTGGCCTGCTATAAAGCAGGGAAGTATGCAATTTGAATGCAGCCAATCACATTCAGATCTGCCTCCATCCAACCAATGGATGAACCCAATTCTGATTATACTCTTCACCCAGATGTGCGTCACAATATGGATATGCATAAGATCTGTCACTAATTCAGTTTAACCTGACTTCTTTGCCTTAATTCTTAAAGTCATTTGCCTTTTATATGCGTCTTTTTTGAAACCCTAATAGCCAAATGAGCATTTCATTGTCCAATGTTCATGCCTTAATTTTAACATTTCTGTAGTGTTGCATACTTCTCATGGGCATTTTTTTTGGACTTTTCAGAGTCAGTTAAATCTCTTTTTTCCCATTTTGCCTGTAGACTAAAACAGGATCATGAATGAATCAATCTTTTGATCTGATTCTTTACAGTGAACCTCTCCGCTCATCTGAGATGTGAAAGTAGATGAGAGCAGGTGGCTATAATGAGGGAAGGGCTGAGAAGTTCAGTCAAGACAGTCAGTGCTCACTTTTCACAGTGAATCAGGAAATTCGGAAATCGCATCATTCACGCTCATGTGTTTTGTTACTAATAATTTGCAGGTTATTTAAATTCTGTACAAGACACTGGTTATTTAATTTTTCTGACTGATGTTTGGAGAAGTCTGGCATGCATCATCTGAGAGAAGTCATTTTCACCAGAAGGTGAAATGTTTTTATTAAATATTACAAGAAAAAAAATATTGTATTTATGGATGAATTGTTCACAATAAAACTGGGTGCATTTTCATTTTATGCTGACTTTCATTCTGATTGAGGACAAGGAATAACATTATTGCAGAGTTGAAATGTCATTTAAATGTGAATGCGCAAGCCGTTTGTAATGTCTGTTTTGGGGTTTTGTTTCATGTTCTTGTTTTCATGTCTTTTATTTTGTAGTTTGATTTATGCTGTTTGTGTCATGCTTCCCTTGCCCTCATGTATCTCTGCCTTGTGTATGTGTCATGTTCTGATTGGTTTATTGTCTTGTCATGTGATTTATCAGTTCTGTTTACTGATTGGTTGTCTTAGTCATGTGTCTGTTTGCTCATTGGTTTGTTCATGTCATGTGTCCATCTTTGTGTGTTATAAGTAGTTAGGTTTTTGCCATCGTGCCTTGTTGTGTATTAACGTTTGTAACCTGCTGTCGGTGAGTCTAGTCTGTTCATGCCAAGTCTGTTCAAGTCAAGTCTTTGTTTTATTGTTTGGATTATCACCTTGTAAATAAACTGCACTTGGGTTCTCATCTACGCTCGCCTTCAGTGGACTATCATTACACCGTTTTTGAAATTTCAGGTTTTCTCCATTCTAGTAGATACAAGTTGGTTTTGGATGCCTGAAACAACTGCCCAGAGGTGTTGCAAATATGCCCACCTAGTGAACAGAGAACACAGAGACCAGAAACACCGACAGGGATCGTAACACTTACTTGAACACTTGGGCCAAATACTGGAAATATATCATGTAAGTAGCCAAGTGCTCAAGAGCAAAGACAGCAAGTGTGGGTTTTGAGATGGGATGGCAGTGAAGTAAAACAACTAACCCTGGTATGCCAGTAAGGTCACATGACAGTGACATCATGATGAATGTAGCATGTCTGTATTACATTTATAATACACATTCATTGATAGAAACTAACCTAACAGTCAACGAATGCCAAACTTTTCAACGGTTGTGAAGTAATTTCTTATTTAAAAGTACCTCCACAGAGAGTGTGTGATTTCAGACGAAGTGCTTCTCTATCAAGTATGGCTGAGAAGAGTAGTTATGGGGCGAGGCGATGTGCGTAGCCCCGGCCTGAACAGGCTTGCTTGGATACATCTGACAGAAGAGGCAAATTTAAAATGTTATTTCATGACAAAATGTATGAAAGACTTTAGAAAGGTATCAATTAACATACAATTAAAATCTAACATTAAAAAGGATGTTACTTTACAGATTTAAGTAGGGAAAAATGCTACGGTTACTTACGTAATCTTGTTTCCTTGAGATAATGATCATTGCTTTAACCTGCTATGGGAAACTCCTGTTTACACTGATGCTGAAGCCTGATTTGATCACATTTGTGTAGCTGCACGAACCAATGGTGCTTCAGTCCACCAAAAAGGGTGGAGCCAACTGCTATACAAGTCGGCTCGGAGCGCCATTTCTGGAGTGATTCGTAAGGAGGGCCCCGTAAGGCCTGAAGACTACAGATAAGTCCACACAGTATGAGGGTGAGGTAGATTCAATCTCCGAAGCTCCCCTCAAAAATTTAACAACCAGGTCATTTCTGCCAATTGAATAATCAGCCACAAGATAATGTTTCGCCACAATGACTGCCACATAGACTTTGAGCATGGACAGTGTGCACCCCTTGTCCCACAGCTTTTGTAGAAGGTTAGCTGTAGGACATGTCACAAGAGGATGGGTTTCTCATTCCGTGCTGCACACCAGTCAGAAAAGACTGACTATTTAAGGGGTGTAGAGAGATCTTTTAGACGGAGCTCTAGCCTCCAAAATGGTACTAGTTACACTCGTGGGAAGCTGCAAAGACTTTGCCAAAAACATGAAGGCTCCACAAATCTGGCCAGGGATGCCAAATCATGCCCTTTGCTTGTGAGAGGAGGTCCTTCCTCTATGGCAGGGTTTCCCAAAGTGGGGTTCGCGAACCCCTGGTGGTTCGTGAGGGAATTGCAGGGGGTTTCGTGAGATGGTACAAACGGTATGACTGCGAGGTAATACCATCAACGAATGAATTAAAATAATAATAATTTAAAGTTTTTGCAAATAAATTTTACAGATTTATACAAATGTGATGTAAATGTAAAATCTTAAATGTATATAAAAAATATCTTTTTGGGAAACCCTGTATAAAAATTTTAATTACATTGTAAATTAATGTAATATTAATATTTATAATTTGTTGAGTGTAATAATAACAATAGCTATGTACATACTACATACATTTAAAAAATTAAACATTAACATTAAACATTAAAAAATGTTTTTAAAGTTAAACATGCAAATGTGTCATTAAATTTAAATATTTACTTAAAATCTCAGGGGGTACTTCAAGTACATAATTTACGTCAAAGAGGTTCGGCTGACAAAAAAGTTTGAAAACCCCTGCTTTATGGTATCGTCCAGGGGAGCCGCCAAAGTGCTACGTGACACTCATGCTCTCGCAGTGAGAGCAGTCTTCCTCACTGAGTGCAGCCTCAGTGTGGGCGTGGCCCAGGCGGGTCCACATCTGAAACTGTCAATGATAAAGAATCATCAGTTACGCATTCTCCTCCAATCCACCTAAAAAGATCAAACCACTCGTTAGATGAGGGGCACTGATCCTCACGTGTAAACACATCAGCAGATCAAAGTGCTGCGTGAGAGCGAGAGCAGTCTGTCTCAGTGAGCGCAGAGTCAGCGTGGGCTTGGCCCAGGCAAGTGGCACACTTGAAGCTGTCAGCGATATGAACTCATCGTATCAGCATTATCCTCCGATCCACCTAAAAAGATCACACCTCTCGTTGTAGACGAGGGACACTGATCCTCTCATGTAAAGGCCGACTTCATAGAACTAGCGGCGACGAATGCAGACGGTGTTGTCGCCTCCCGTCGGCAGCGTCGGACCAACAGTAAACCATTTACCAGTGGTTTTGGCACTGTGAGCAGGTGCCAGGTCGTGCTGAAAAACGAAATCTTCATCTCCTTAAAGCTTTTCAGAAGATGGAAGCATGAAGTGTTCCAAAATCTCCTGATAGCTAGCTGCATTGACCCTGCCCTTGATAAAACACAGTGGACCAACACCAGCAGCTGACATGGCACCCCAGACCATCACTGACTGTGGGTACTTGACACTAGACTTCAGGCATTTTTGGCATTTCCTTCTCCCCAGTCTTCCTCCAGACTCTGGCACCTTGATTTCCGAATGACATGCAAAATTTGCTTTCATCCGAAAAAAGTACTTTGGACCACTGAGCAACAGTCCAGTGCTGCTTCTCTGTAGCCCAGGTCAGGCTTCTTTCTGCCGCTGTTTCTGGTTCAAAAGCACACGCCTGTGCACGGTGGCTCTGGATGTTTCTACTCCAGACTCAGTCCCACTGCTTCCGCAGGTCCCCCAAGGTCTGGAAATGGTCCCCTTCTCCACAATCTTCCTCAGGGTCCGGTCACCTCTTCTCGTTGTGCAGCGTTTTTTGCCGCACTTTTTCCTTCCCACAGACTTCCCACTGAGGTGCCTTGATACAGCACTCCGGGAACAGCCTATTCGTTCAGAAATTTTCTTTCTGTGTCTTACCCTCTCGCTTGAGGGTGTCAATGATGGCCTTCTGGACAGCAGTCAGGTCGGCAGTCTTACCCATGATTGCGGTTTTGAGTAATGAACCAGGCTGGGAGTTTTTAAAAGCCTCAGGAATCTTTTGCAGTGTTTAGAGTTAATTAGTTGATTCAGATGATTAGGTTAATAGCTCGTTTAGAGAACCTTTTCATGATATGCTAATTTTTTTGAGATAGGAATTTTGGGTTTTCATGAGCTGTATGCCAAAATCATCAGTATTAAAACAATAAAAGACCTGAAATATTTCAGTTGGAGTGCAATGAATCTAAAATATATGAAAGTTTAATTTTTATCATTACATTATGGAAAATAATGAACTTTTTCACAATATGCTAATTTTTTGAGAAGGACCTGTACATCATTCAAAAGGAGAAACCGAAACAAAGATATACGAGATAAATGCAGATAAACAGAATGTAAACAAAGCAGTTCTTGCTTATCATTTTTAATATCAGTAACGTTGATAACTTTAATCATTTTATGTGTCTCTCATGTTGTTTATGAAAACATTCGCTTATTAGAATGATTAGTAACAATACAAACATTAGAGATTGTTTCTTTTTTTATTTCACCAGTAGGGGGACTCATATACATTCAAGTGCTGCAAGTTCACCAAACATATCATAAAAGACCGTCCAAACCAGGCATGAGCACACACACACACATCATAGGAGGCTTGAGCACCTGCCGTTTTTCTTCCTCAAGAGAAAGTTCCCTTTTTTCTTGGGGAGGTTTTTTTTTTTTTTAAATAAATGAATGTTTATATGTTCGTGTGTGTCAAACAAATAAAAAAATCGAAATATCAGGTCGGATTTATTAACTGTAAAGATTCGATGACTTTCTCTCCGCATCTCTGCAGCACAGCAGTGTAGCACACATTGATAGGCATGTCACAGACAGACAGACAGAGAGCCACAGAAGTCAAGCCCTCCCTCCCTTTCCAGTTGTGTTGGTCTTGCTGTGGAGGTGAGTGGTGATGAACAAAAGACTAAGCTAACTGTGGCCTCGAATTTACAGCTAATTATCCAAAAGACAAAAATAGTTAATTTGTCTTGCTAACATCGATGACTCATGAGAGAACTACCATGTTAGTTAACTAAAGTTAGCTAAGGCAATAGGAAGTCTAGTAGTTACACCGGTGCGTGTTCTTTCACTGCATGATTCAGTTTATTCAAATGCATTTAGAATGATCAGAAAATTCAAGATATGGGGGTAGAAATGTATATATTTATTTAATTTCATATAGTTAATCAGTATCACACAAATGTAATACTGATTTTACACTGCAGTTCAATAAACAAGAATTTAATATTAAGACACTTACGTTAAATGCGGTTGCATTTTAGACCAACAAAGGAAAAAAAACTCAAAATGGAAAACTTGACACTTTCTTTAAATGGAATCACAGTTCCTGCCATTTGAAATGTAGGGAAAAAACTAAACATCTATATGTGGTCTACATAATGAAACTTAATATGAAAACTCAATAACAGAATTACATAAGCTGTAACTAAAGAATATTAACTAAAAAAAATTATTAAAATAAAAATGGCAAGTTATATTTTATATTTTAGTTTTTTTAGTATATTCAATTTTATATTGTTTATCAGTGTATACTAGAATAATTAATACTGAAGGCAGAAAACACTAATAAAAACTAAAACGGCATTTTAAAAAATTGCTTGTAGAAAGATTGAAATTGTATTTTCATGTAAAATTTTCTATAATAATCTTTGTTTTATTTACAATTCCAAAATTCAATTTTCCTGTGTGTCACAAAGTGAAAACTAAACTGAAAGAAATTGAAAGTAATAAAACAAAATAACTAAAATTAAAAACGGTAATAACCCTGACCTTAGTACATCAAATAGTTTTGTATAATGCACATTCTTACTGCCTTGCGAAAGTGCGTCAAACTCCACAATCCAGCAATGAGTGATTTGACAGACGGTTGCGGTTTAGGAACCAGTGTTTGGTGGCAGCATGTAGGCGGGGTTGTAGGCCGGCTGATTCGATGTCTATGAAAGCTTATCCGGCTGGGCAGGCGGCTGCATGGGATACATGGCCTGGTCTCCGTCATATGCACCCTGAATAGTGGGATATCCAGGACTCACTGGAAACAGTAAAAGACACTAGTTACTTTCACAGAAAAGACTACTACATGGTCTCGGTCTATCCATCACTAGGTGTTCTTACTGGCCATGTCATACGAGGGTGGGGGTCCAGGTGCATTTGACTGTTCCTGATATGGTTCTGTCTGCATAGGCTGACCTCCGTAACCTGGTTGAGTCAGCACTGGTTGGTATTGTGGGTACTGGCCTCCCTGCATTACAGGCTGCATCTGAATGGATTGAGGATTCATGACTGTAGTTACATGTGTTTGTACCACAGCTGTGGAAAAAAAAAACAAGACAGATATCAATTAATAATTAAATTTTATTAGCCCCCTGAATAATTTAGAATCCCCATTAATGGAACAGTTCACCCAAAAATAAACATTTGCTGAACATTTACTCATCAAGTAGAATGTAGATGAGTTTGTTTATTCATCAGAACAGATTTGGTGAAATTTAGCATGACATCACCAGTGGATCCTCTGCAGTGAATGGGTGCCATCAGAATGAGAGTCCAAACAGCTGATAAAAACATCACAACAATCCACAAGCAGTCCACAGCACTCCAGTCCATCAGTTAATGTCTTGTGAAGCCAAAAGCCACATGTTTCCAAGAAACAAATCTATCAAGACATTTTTTTATTTAAACCATCGCTTTCCGGACAAAATAATCCATAACAGCACTTTCTCCTGTGTCCAAAGTCTCAAAAGTGACAATTTAATGTTATAAAGCGTCTTAATGATTGACTTGTTTCTTATAAACACATTTTTAGCCTCACAAGACATTAATTGATGGACTGGAGTCGTGTAGACTACTTTCGGATTATTGTGTTGTTTTTATCAGCTGTTTGGATTCTCATTCTGACGGTACCCATTCACTGCAGAGAATCCATTGGTGAGCAAGTGATTAAATGAAACATTTATCCAAATCTGTTCACATGAAGAAACAAACTCCTCTACACCTTGAATAGCCTGAGGACGAGTACATTTTCAGTTTTTGGTGAAGTGTTTCTTTAACACTAAAACACTTACGTCTGGGTTTTCTGCACATTCGATAGATACAGCAGCAGGGGCAGCAGCAGCAGATGATAAACAAGATGATGAGGACCACAACCCCCACAACTGATAAGCCAATGGCAATACCAATGTTTCTGTTGTTGGACAGATAAAAACATGAAGTAACAAGCATTAAAAAAGCATCTTCTAGTATATTTTATCTATAAATCTTATTTATATTAATATGTTATTAATTAACATTTCATTTATGATTTTTTTTTTCCTTTTAGTAATTTAGTGAAACCACTCTGGTTTAATTAAAACATACTGGTTAGCGCACTGGTTTGCTTTGTGTTTGGATTATTAAAAACATTCAATATTAAATCAGGATTCAAACCAGGGCCATAATTGCAAACATTGCCACTAAAAAAAAAAATAGAAAACATTTGTATATGTATAAAATATTTGTTACATTTTTTAACTCCTTTGGTCATGCCCTGTTTTACCTGGGCCACCACGTTAACTCCCTCAAAAATGTAGAAGTTGCATCATACTACTTCTCTCCTGCCTTGCCTGTTAAAAGCTTAAAATGTACCAATCAGTGAGAGAAAAGTGTTTATTACGTTTGAAATATGGTTATTTTTCTTACAAAAACACATGCATTCACTACAGGGGGCCTTTATTCATCCCCCGGAGCTGTCTGCGGCACGTTTTATTATGAATGCGCTCAGTTATATATTTGACAACTTGTGGACTGTTCAACTGCAACACCCGCTGACTGCAATGATATAGCTTGGGATAGCCAGGATAACTCCGACTGGATTTGTCTGAAAGAAGAAAGTCATACACCTAGGATGCTTCAAGGGTGAGTAAAACGAGCTAATTTTCATTTTTGGGTGAACTTATCCTCTAACACAATATACACAACACATTTAAAGGGTTACTCCACCCAAAAATGAACATTTTGTGATTAATCTCTTACCTCCATATCGTTCCAAACTTGTAAAAACTAAGATATTTTGGATGAAAACCTGGAGGCTTGAGACTGTCCCATAGACTGCCAAGTAAATAACAGTGTCAAGGTCCATAAAAGGTATGGAAGTCACTCCATATCACCCATGCTGTGTATACTCTTCTGTGTCCTCCGCACCACAAGTATGCGCTGTTTCTACATGTATTTAGCTTTGATTTGAAAGAAGATAGCGCATCCTTGTGGCGTGGAGGACACAGAAGTGTATACACAGCATGGTGATATGGAGAGACAGAGAGGAGACCGTTGACAAAGCAATTATTAAATAAAGTCATTATTTTTGTTTTCTTCACTTACAGAAAGTGTTCCCGTCACTTCATATAACCCAGATTGCACGTCTGATGACAGATGGAGTATTCTGACAACGACTTTCATACCTTTTTTATGGACCTTGACACTGTTATTTACTTGGCAGTCTATGGGACAAATCTCAAGCCTCCCAGGTTGTCATCCAAAATATCTTAAATTGTGTTCCGAAGACGAAGACTGAGTTTTTACGGGTTTGGAACGACATGAAGGTAAGTTTAATGACAAAATTTTAATTTTTGGGTGGAGTAACCCTTTAAGTGTAAATCACACCCATATACAGATTTAATTGACCTATTTCATAAATTGCAATGACTGCTCTAAAATATGAGACAGCAATGTTTCAGGAGTTTAGAACACAGAATAGGACACATGATTATTCGATAACTGTTTTATTTCCTATTTGGGTTTATGCATATGGATTTAGTTTTTTTTAAGATTATTGTTTTTTTTTTTTTCCAAGGCATTCTTATATGCCAGTGTTTCCTGACATAACCATGCAAACAGTTTGATTTAAAAAACCAGTATCATAGCTTATAAATTATTTCTTATGATATTAAATCTGTAACTTTAAACTCAGAAAGATCTCAAAGTAAACTAGATAGTAAAGTTTGTACACAAACTTTAAGTTGCTTGAAAAAGCCTAGCTAGAAAGTTAAAGTAGTTTTTTAAAAGCTTAATGAAGGCAATACAACCTATCAGAAAAATAAATAGATAAATAGACAGATAGATAAGAAATTGTATTTGCTAGCATGATTAGCAAGTGACTAGTATGTCGCTAGCATGATTAGCAAGTTACTATCTGATGCAAAATCGAATCCAAGTCAGACGGTCAAGGTGTAATATGTAAATTTATTAAAAAGAATATAGAGAACAGAAACCACAAATCATAACTTGGAAATAAAAATCTTGATATTAATAACAACCTTCAAATATAGAAAATGCAAATCCAATGTTAATACATTTTTAATAACAATCCATTTATGATGGATTGAACCATCTAGTCTTAATCAAAACATTAGTAAACTTGTAATTAAAACATAAATAATTATTCTGTTTAAATCAAAAGTACCAAAGTATTAAGTATTAAAATATCAAAGTATCTGAATTTGAATTAAAACCTGTAAGAGTTCTAACTCTGAGTCTAAGAGTTTTCGAGTGAAGCCAAAGGAAAAAAAGGAAGTGAGAGCTGAAAAGATAGAGAGACCAGAGAGTCAGTCCTATCCTCATTTGCCGAGTGCATATCTCTATCTTATATACTATTGTTCCAGACATAAATTGTCATCTGGACTATAATTAATAACACATGACCTTTAAAAATAATCTAGTCAGTGTCTCGATTTTGGACCTCTTCCTCTTTTTAGATTCAAAATATCATACTGATAGTTTCTCAGAAATATTGGCACAAAAGAACAATACAAGCAGTTCAACTCCTTATGCAAAGCAGACTCAACTGACTACGCAGTTAGAAATATCTTGAAATTACATATGAAATATACCACAAAGTTTAACCAAAAACATCTTTGAATATATAAATGAAACTTATTAATATATATGAGACATATCATTACCATGGAATATTAATTTTAACATTTTAAATGAAACTTATCATTATGAGTTGAACACATTTTGAGAGAGAGCTTCAGAGTAAGATACATCTTGAATACGTGGACTTCTCAGAATCTCTCTCACCACTTGGATTTAATTTGACTACGTGGACTTCTTCTCAGAATCCCTGTCACCACGTGGATTTCTTTGAATCTCCACACACCACTATCATATCGTTAATGTGTTTCCAGCATGATTAGCATGTCGGCTGACATTTCGGTAACATGAATAGCAAGTGACTAGCATGTCATTAGCATGATTAACAAGTGACTAGCATGTTGTTACCATGTTTCAAGCATGATTAGAAAGTGACTAGCATGTTGTTACCATGTTTCCATCCACATAAGCAAGTGACTAGCATGTCAATAGCATATTTCCAGCATGATTAGCAAGTGACTAACATGTCACTAGGCATGATAAGCAAGTGATTAGCATGTTATAAGCACAATTAGCAAAAGTGACTAGCATGTCACTAGCATGTTGTTAGCAATATTAGCAAAGTGACTAGCATGGTTCTGGCATGATTAGCAAGTGAGTAGCATGTTGTTAGCACGATTAGCAAAAGTGACTAGCATGTCACTAGCATGTTGTTAACATTATTAGCAAAGTGACTAGCATGTCATTAGCATGATTAACAAGTGACTAGCATTTTTCTAACATGTTGTTAGCATAATTAGCAAGTGACTAGCATGTTGTTAGCATTACTAGCAAGTTGCTAGCATGACTAACAAGTCACTAGCATGTTGTTAGCATGATTAGCAAGTGACTAGCATTTCGTTAACAAGTTTCTAGCATGTTGTTAACAATATTAGCAAGTGACAAGCATATCGTTACCATGTTGTTAACATGATTAACAAGTGACTAGCATGTTTATAGCATGATAAGCAAGTGAATAGCATGTTGATAGTATGATTAGCAAGTAACTGACATGTGTTAGCATGTTTCTATGCTAATCCAGCTAAAACCAGCTAAAACCAGTTGATTCAGTAAAAAAAGGTAAAAATCAGCTAAGACCAGCGTGACACTGTCCAAAACCACTTAAAAAACATATTAAATGCATGTTTCTAGCCTGATTAGCAAGTCACTAGCATGTTGTTATCTTGTTTCTATGGTAATCCAGCTAAAACCAGTTGGTTCAGTAAAAAAACATGTAAAAACCAGCTAAGGCCAGCATGACAGTGGCCAAAACCACTTCAAAACCACACTGAAAGCATGTTTCTAGCCTGATTAGCAAGTTGCTAGCATGTTGTTAGTATGTTTCTATGCTAATCCAGTCAAAGCCAGTTGATTCAGTAAAAAACAGCTAAGACCAGTGTGACAGTGGCCAAAATCATTTTAAAACCATGTTAAAAGCATGGGTCTAGCCTGATTAGCAAGTAACTAGCATGTTGTAAGCATGCTTCTATGCTAATCTAGCTAAAACCAGCTGAAACCAGTTGATTCAGTAAAATAAAACAGCTAAAAACCAGCTAAGACCAGCGTGACAGTGGCCAAAAACATTTTAAAACCATATTAAAAGCATGTTTCTAGCCTGATTAGCAAGTTACTAGCATGTTGTTACCAAGTTTCTATGGTAATCCAGCTAAAACCAGTTGGTTCAGTAAAAAAACATGTAAAAACCAGCTAAGGCCAGCGTGACACTGGCCAAAACCACTTTAAAACCACACTGAAAGCATGTTTCTAGCCTGATTAGCAAGTTGCTAGCATGTTGTTAGTATGTTTCTATGCTAATCCAGTCAAAGCCAGTTGATTCAGTAAAAACCACTTAAAAAACAGCTTAAGACCAGCGTGACAGTGGCCAAAACCACTTTTAAACAATGTTAAAAGCATGTTTCTAGCCTGATTAGCAAAGTAACTAGCATGTTGTTAGCATTTTTCTATGCTAATCCAGCCAAAACCAGTTGATTCAGTAAACAGCAGCTAAAAAGAGCAGCTAAAAAGCAGCTAAAAAAGCAGCTAAAAACAAGCTAAGACTAGCGTGACAGTGGCCTAAACCATGTAAAAAGCATGTTTCTAGCCTGATTAGCAAAGTAACTAGCATGTTGTTAGCATGTTTCTATGCTAATCCAGCTAAAACCAGTTGATTCAGTAAAAACCACCTAAAAACAGCTAAAAAACAGCTAAGACCAGCGAGACACTGGCCAAAACCACTTTTAAACAATGTTAAAAGCATGGTTCTAGCCTGATTAGCAAGTTACTAGCATGTTGTTAGCATGTTTCTATGCTAATCCAGCCAAAACCAGTTTAAAACCAGTTGATTCAAAAAAAAAAAAAAAAAAAACAGTTTAAAACCAGCGTGACAGTGGCCAAAACCACTTTTAAACAATGTTAAAAGCATATTTCTAAACTGATTAGCAGTTACTAGCATGTTGTTAGCATGTTTCTATGCTAATCCAGCCAAAACCAGTTGATTCAATAAAAACACAGCTAAAAACCAACTAAGGCCGGCGTGACACTGGCCAAAACCACTTTAAAACCACACTGAAAGCATGTTTCTAGCCTGATTAGCAAGTTACTAGCATGTTGTTAGCATGTTTCTATGCTAATCCACTTAAAGCCAGTCGATTCAGTAAAAAAAAACTGCTAAAAAAACAGCTAAGATCAGAATGACAGTGGGCTAAAGCATGTTTCTAGCCTGATTAGCAATTTACTATTGCTAATGTTTCTATGCTAATCCAGCTAAAATCAGCTGATTCAGTAAAAAAAATCTAAAAACAAGCTAAGACCAGCGTGACAGTGGCCAAAACCATTTTAAAACCATCTTAAAAGCATGTTTCTAGCCTAATTAGCAAGTTACTAGCATGTTGTTACCATGTTTCAATGCTAATCTAGCTAAGACCAGCTAAAACCAGTTGATTCAGTAAAAAACAGCTAAAAAAACAGCTAAGACCAGCGTGACAGTGGCCAAAACTACTTTAAAACCATGTTAAAAGCATGTTTCTAGCCTGATTAGCAAATTACTAGCATGTTGTTAGCATGTTTCTATGCTAATCCAGCTAAAACCAGTTGATTCAGTAAAAAAAAATCTAAAACCAAGCTAAGACCAGCATGACAGTGGCCAAACCCACTTTAAAACCATGTTAAAAGCATGTTCACTGCATTAGCAACCAGGCTAGCTAGCCTGATTAGCAAGTTACACCCAGAGCTAAAACCTGCATGTTGTTAGCATGTTTCTATGCTAATCTAGTTAAAACCAGCTAAAACCTGTTGGATCAGTAAAAAAAACATGTAAAAACCAGCTAAGACCAGCATGACAGTGGCCAAAACCACTTTAAAACCATGTTAAAAGCATGTTTCTAGCCTGATTAGCAAGTTACTAGCATGTTGTTAGCATGTTTCTATGCTAATCCAGCTAAAACCAGTTGATTCAGTAAAAACAGCTAAAAACAGCTAAGACCAGCGTGACAGTGGCCAAAACCACTTTAAAACCACACTGTAAAATTTTATTTTTTTTATTTTTTTTTAAACTATAAGTTTCTGGCAGCAGGGGCGCCAGAAAATGTCTGTTAAAAAACAGAAAAAAAAAACCTGTCAGAAAGAAAATGTAGATAAACCTTTAAAAAAACAGTAATTCTCATTCCATAATTACAGGTTATTCCTGTAATTATACATGGAATCTTTTTATAATTCCATGAAATCTTTTACTTTTAACATATAACAATTGTCAGAATACAGTAATACACCTTTAAAATAGAATAATTATCTTTAAAGAATGATAAAATAGCTTAATTACAGATAATTACTGATGTTATTATAAAAAACACTGTAAATCTAAATGTAGATAAACTTACTGTAAAAGTAAAATAATTTTTGTATATTTAGGTTAAACTGCAAAAAAAAATTCCTTTGATAAAAAAGCAAAACCATTTATCATTATTTATTTATTTATTTATTTATTGTTTTTTGCAAATAACACATTTGGTCAGCATTTAACTACAACAAAATCGTTAGCTTAGCAACATTGTTATCCACTGGTTAATTTTTTGACACTTACCAATTTTTCCATGTACAGTTTTTACCATGCCAGCAGAATGAACGCAGGATACTGCTCACTCACTTATCCACCCCCCACTTACCCTCCCAAGAAATAATGCCAGCAGAATGAACGGTTTAAACATTACAACATGGTATACAAAGACATTGGAACCTACTTAAACTGTGTATGAAAGAGAAGATGTTGGCAATGCAAGAAGCTTTCAATTCTACTCTCTTCATTCAAAGTTTGCAATATTTGAAATCAATGAAAAGAACCTTGGAATTAACAGACTGCTGTTTTTTAGATTGTTTCTTCTCCACCTTGGTCCCCGTCCAGATTTATCTTGAAAAGGTACATACACCTTTAAATAAATCTCAATATAGTGCTACAAACAATTTTCATAATGTCAATTCATGTAAAGAGTTGATTCCTAAATGAACAATTTATCTCCGATCTATCCATCTATGGGTCGCATATATATATATATATACATACACCTTTTATTTTACAGGACATACACTTCCAAGTCTTACCTCTGCATTAGGCATGGGCTGGTATGAAATTTTGACGGTATGATAACCTATGATACCACGGTATTGTTGTTACAGCTCTGAAATGTGTTTTTTAAATGACTGGGTAAAAAAAAAAAAATGTTTCCGCTGCACACAATATATTTTGTTTTTGAGCAAAATTAGAAACAGTAGAATTAGTTTATATTTTCTTTGATTTGTTTCCTAAAAATAAAAAAATTAAGACTGACATCTTTATTTAACCTAAATCTGTAATTAATTACAGTTATTTAATTTTAGTTATATAATTCATATACAAATCATTTATATCGTTTAGTTATATAATAATAATCATACACATAATATGATTTAATAATAACCCAATTTGAAACAAAAACAGAATGTTCATGCCTGAATGAAACAAACAGCAGAAGCGCCTCTGGAACACCAGATACAGACCACATACAGAGCTGCGCTGCGCTGAAACGAACTAACATTATACAGAGACGACATGAAAAATAAATACCATGTAAACTTTTCAGAAGACAGTCAGCTCCCCTCAGAAACACATTCATATAAACCCCCAAATCAATATTGAGGATTTTCTTCCAATAGTTTGTGCATCATGAACAGTGAGTGATCTGCCTGCTACAGTATTTTTCTCTGTGTGTCTGTCTTCAGCGTCTCTGGCCTGTGTTAAGATTCAAGATTCAAGATTCAAGATTTTTATTTGTCACTCACATGGTTATATGGAGAGCATATGACCAGCAGTGAAATGTAAGTCAGGTCTGCTCCATGGACAGTGCAATTATTAAAGAATACAAACACAAGAAAATTATATAAAAAAATATGGTATGGAAAAAGTAGGATAAAAAAAATAAGAATAAAATAAAATGCTTATAAAATAAAATATGCAGGACAGTATACTGTAGACTTAAATATTAAGATGAGCAGGAATGTACAAGAGGAGAATGTGCAAACAGGTTGTACAGGGTATTTACATAGCAGCAATAGAGGTAATAAAGTAAATAAATAAAAATAAAAATTACTGTGTGGAAGTGTCAATGACAGTATATTCAGTATCTTACTGATAATTAAGTGAAGTCATGTAGAGGTTAAGAGACTTAGTTTGAGTTTAGGAGCCTGATGGCCTGGGGGAAGAAGCTCCTCCTAAGTCTCTCAGTTTTTGCCATCAGGCTACGGAAGCGCTTACCAGATGGCAGCAAAATGAAAGAGAGTTACCAGTGTGATTTGTGTCCTTAATGATTTTTACAGCTCTGCTTTTGCAGCGTTTGAGGTAGATGTCCTGCAGAGAGGGGAGAGCAGACCCTGAGATGCGCTCAGCTAAGCGCACAACTCTCTGCAGGGCTTTGCAGTCCTGACTGGAGCTGTTCCCATACCACACTGAGATAGACTGAGTCAATACACTTTCTATGGCCCCTGAATACAAAGAGGCCCAGAACCACAGTATCATCAGCTGTGGTCTGTGGGAAGACACGCAGTCATGTGTGTAGAGAGAGTAGAGCAGGGGACTCAGGACACAGCCCTGTGGGGCTCCTACGTTCAGGGTGAAGGAGTTGGAGGTGTACTGGCCTACTTTCACCACTTGAGGTCTGCCGGTGAGGAAATCAAGAATCCAGTTGCATATTGAAGGATTCAGGCCGAGGTCCATGAGTTTAAAAGCTAGCTTGACGGGGACTATAGTATTGAAATCTGAGCTATAGTCGATGAATAGTAGTCTTACGTAGCTCCAAATGCTGCTGTCAATGTGTGTGAGAGAAGAGTGCAGTATGTGAGAGATGGCATCTTCAGTGGATCTATTGGGGTCATAGGCAAACTAAAGAGGGTCAAAAAAAATCAGGGATGGAGGAACAAATGAAGTTTCTCAAAGACCTTCATGACTGTTGACGTGAGGGCAACCGGACAATTGTCATTCAGGCAAGAGGCGTTATTGTTCTTAGGCACAGAGATGATGACAGATTTTTTTGAAGGAGGTGGGATCCACAGAGGTAGCAAGGGACTCATTAAAAATAGATCTAAACAAACCAGCGATCAGCACAGGACCTCAGAACATGGCCAGAAATCCCATCAGGACCTGCTGCTTTTCTTACGTTCACTTGCTTTAGGGCCCTCTGAACCTCGTCCTCAGACACGGTGATTACATGATTATTGCTGCTCTGACTGCTGCTTCCTGACTCACTGATCGGCAGACTTGCGTTGCCTCGGTTGCATTCAAAGAGGCCGTAGAAATAGTTTAACTCGTCAGTCAGCGATGGGTCTGCAGAGGATTTGTTTCCAAAGGCACAGATGGTTCTTAGTCCTTGCTACATGCGTCGGGAGTCATTTAGCTGGAAATGTGACTCTATGCGTTCCCTGTATCGGTGTTTGGCGGCTCTTACTGCGTGTCGGAGATCATAGCACAATGTTTTGTACTCACTCATGCTCCCCGACAAGAGCCCGGCATTGTATGCAGCAGTTTGTTTACTGTGTAAGGTCCACGCACACGGTCCAAGGAAGGTATCCGGTGCTGGCTGAAGGATTCCTGCGTGTTTGGTCTTTACAGCGCGTGGAGTTATTCAATTTAGGTCAAACTCAGATCTGACTCCATTTTAGTATCTAATCTGACTCCATTTTAATATGACCTCAAATTTAGGTTGAAAGGCAAATTGGTTGTTTGCCTGTCTCTAATTATTATTATTCTGAGATTTGATTATTCAATTTATTCTCTCATATTATTGTACTCATTCATTCGGGTTCTCATGTTGCTCAAAGATATCGCTTTGGCCTTAGAGTATCTTACGGTAACATTCTCGTCAGTCTTGGTTATTAGACAGAGGTAATTGGCTAATACTTTAGACGGCCGCTCCTATGCTTGCTCATTCTAATAGTACTTTTAATTAGCCCCCATAGATTTGTACACACTTGAATAAAGCAACATTATTTCTAGTCAGAGGTCATGACCACTACTATAGGTATAAGTCGACCAACATTACTTTCCCTGATAGTAGTTTTGGAATTTGGTCATGCCATGGTTTCCCATGTTAACTTAGCTAGAGTAATATTACAATAAACAGAGGTTAGGCTCACCCTATTTAGGTTGGCCGAACAACATCCAGTTGACCTAAACAGAAATTCCCTATAAGCCCTTACAATCCAAGTACACTTGAACTAATACCAAGTGTTAGCCGGATCTCTAAAGATACGGTTGAGTCTCGCACAAATTGGGAATACGATCTCTTAATCACAAACTTGTCAGTCTTGGTCATTAGACAGAGGCAATTGACTGATACTTTTAGATGCCGTACCATACTCACTTATTTCTAAAAGTATGTTCTTCAGTCCCCATAGATCTGTACACACTTAAATAAAGTAAGACTATATCTATCTAGAAGTCATGACCATTACCATAGAACCAAGCTGATTAATTTAACTTCCTCTAATGGTAACTTTACATAATCATGCCGTGGTTTCCCACGTACACTAAGTTAGAATAATATTACAATAATCAGAGGTTGAGGCTCACCCTATTCAGGCTGATCTAACAACACTCTGTTGTTCTGAACGGAAAACCCATTATTAGCCTCTACAGTCTAAGTACACATGCCAATGTGTTAGTCGGAGCTCTAAAACTCAACTCAACCTGACCTTACACAAAACAAACTAAATTACATTACAAAACTAACATCATAAAATATTTGTGGTATTACTGTCTTAACGTAATCTACTAGAGTCAATAATTACAGAGTAAAACAGAATAGAATCAAATGTAACAATTTATTAACAGTCAGGCAAATATGTATTATGCCAATTACATAGCCAATTCAGAGATATCAATCAATACAAGACATCAAATTCTCAAAGATGAATCTAAGAGTAAAAGATGCATACCTGACTTTTAGAAAAATACACAGTATGAAGTGTGTGAATACACATGATACCGTGGGCTCATTCTGGCTACAGAAGGCCCTGATCCTTTTGCTGCAATCCTTTAAATACCTCAGACCAAGACAAACATCCCCCCGAGATGGAGACAGAAACTAACAATTGGAATTTGCATGAACTCAGGTCCCAAACCTGAGTGGTTTACAACTCAATGGGAACAGAAGGTAATTTACATGGAGGATCCTGGGAAAGGGCACTCCCATTACAGTAATCAAAATATCTCTTAACTCTTAGGATCTGTATTATCTTTTAGTCTACTTTTGTAAGCTTGAGACCATTGTACCAGTCACCCTGAGACAGTTCAAATGACACCAAACTTGACTGTAAATATCACTTGCATTAATATAGAATATTATACTATTGACCATTCTGAGTGAACCAAGTGGAGGGAGGATGGGTAAGGAAGGGGATGAGAAGGAATTGATAACATATGTGAGAGAGGTGTTTCCTGCACCTCCACTCAGGGAAATGTGGGAACAGATGTCTATATGTTAATGCACTGTGTGTCTTTTGAGTGTCTCGAAGATCAAAGTGTCTGAGGTTCTGTAATTCTTACAACTGCATCACGGATTGTTCTGTCCATCCACAGTTTCTGATTTGAGAAGGTCCTTATAGTTATTGTATCCTTTGCTTGTTCAGTTAGCGTGTTTACAAAGCTTAATGCTACATTCGTGAACTCGCTGACGTCAGAGGAACTCGCTCGGAACATGTCCCAATCTACGTCATCAAGAGCTGCCTGTAGCATGGCTTCAGAGTGGGCGGACCAGCGCGTCACTACCCTCTGCACCGGGGGTCCTTGAACGAGCCTTTGTTTATATTCCGGTGTGAGGAAAATGGGGGCATGGTCCAATTTGCCAAAAGCTGGTAGTGAGTGAGCTTTGTAGGCATTCTTAAACTGACAGTAGCAATGATCCAGTGTATTCAGTCCTCTGGTTGGACAGGATACATGTTGATAGAAGTTCGGCATTACCTGCCTAAGGTTGGCTTTGTTAAAATCCCCCACGAACAAAAAATCATGTTTGTTAATGTAACCACTGAGCACATCGTGAAGCTTAGATAAAGCCAAGCTTGTGTCTGCCTGTGGTGGAATGTAGACAGCAGTAACAATGATTGATGAAAACTCCCGGGGCAGATAGAATGGGTGGCAAATAATGGATAAATGTTCCAGATGAGGCGAGCAGGAGTGTGACAGATTGGAGATATTCCTGGGGTCACACCATTTCTTGTTAATCATGAAACGCACTCCTCCACCTTTGGATTTACCGGCCTCGGCTGTTCTCACCAACAAAAAAAAAAAGAAACAACAGTGTCCGGCACCGACCTCGACAGACGTCGTGAACCATTCATACAAACAAACAAAGTAACATACAGCCCTTTATGTCCCGTTGGAAACTTATCCTGGCTCTAAGATCGTCCATCTTATTCTCCAGAGATTGGATATTGGCTAGCAGGATGCTCGGCAGAGGAGGGCTGTGTGCTCTTTTCATCAGTCTGTTGCGAATCCCAGTGCGTTTCCCGCAGTGTTTCTTGATCCGTTGCCTTGGGTGATTATTCAAGTGGCCGTTGTTCATCTCGGCATTCCGGAGAATCTCAGATGGCCACGATGGGTTGGAGGATAAAGTGTCCTGAAACGGTGAAGCGGTGTCCAATGTCCAAAAGTGTTCCTTTGTCGTAAGTGATTAGTGCGGATGATATATGTGTAAAAAGAGAGAGCAAAAGAAAGTACAAAAGTAAATAAAAAACACAATCTAAATGGAGCGACCTGAATTGCAGCCTAAATCAGTGGCGCCATCTTGAATTGAATAACGGGCGGTAACAGACAATGAAAATGATTGCATTGCAACGCAGTTTGTGCAAGTCCATAACAGAGAGTTGCAATACGGCAAAAAAAAAGGTTGCCAATCGCGTAAAGGCCATAGTATACTTCGGCCATCTGTGCACCGTTGGCATCATGTTATTTTCATCATCAAGAGGGCTCGCGGATAGCCATGCACCCCATGGTACTGCGCATGTGTCGCACATCCCTCCGCGCTCATCTGCGGTTGAGTATACTTTTGAAAGCTGTGCAGACGCGTCTGTGCATGAGACGGAAAGGAACGCTAAATGTGAAGTGTACCCAGGCCATCCTACACACACGTGACTGACCGCTCGCACCAACAGGAGGAGGAAGGGTCAGTGTTGCTCTCTACACTGCACTCAGCCTGAGGGATTCCTACTCTTTCAATCTCTGAGGAGACATGGAAAACAGCGCATACCGCAGGAACAGTATAATGGAAAATATTAGTGGTTTTGAAACCGTGAAATTTTCAAACCGCGGTATACCTTCAAACCGGTAATCGGCCTATACCTACTTTGCATGAACTCCAGAGTTGCACCATGTTCCACTGGATAGTTTATGTTGAGGCAGTAGTAGGTCACAAAGATTATTAGAAGGGCATCACCACAATTTGTGACACCATCTTTCCCAATGGTCTGGTCCACAGCAATCATAAAGTGTCCAGCTGTCAGGGGAGAACTCCCTACAGTACACACAAAAAAAAGAAAGGAAAAAACTAAAACATTAAGTTACAAGAATAATAAAAGAATAATAATATCATGACTGTTAATGTTGGGCAATTAACCTCTTTCTTTGAAACATGAAATTTCACCGTCTAAAGTGGTGCAAAATATGACTTTTAAAGGAATTGTACTTTGTGAATCTTGATTTGCACCCAACTATACAACAGGCATATTCGCTATATGTGCTTAATTTTTGTGTAATTGTTGGTGATTTACATACCCTTTAACTGATTTTAAAGCTATGCCACATCACATATAGGACATGTGAAAGTTTTTAGAACACTTGCCATATTGTATACTCACTTCAATGTAATGGAGAAATGTTTGAGCCTGAAGATGCCTGACTGCTCCTGGTAGGAGGTTCAGGTAGCTAATATTCCAATTCCTGCATCAAACAACTGAGGGGGGAAAAACAGACAGAAGTTGGCAAATGCTTGGGTAAAAATTTCTTGGGTTACACTGAATGCATTATTTACTAACTATTTTACAAACCAATAATACAAAAAAAAAAAATCCACTAATCAATTACATTTTGCTAAAACTTTGTAACGATAATAAATTACACAAAAAATAATAACACTACCTACCAAAAAAAAAAAATACTTCCACTTTACAAAAATATATATATATATCTCCTACACAACATTCACACTTATTCTTTATTTATTTATTTTTTTGGTCAAACTTTTGACGTTACCTCGCAAACGTGTTGCTTCCTCTTCACAGCCGCCAATAGTGGTTAGACCTATCTCCTTCACAACAGGCACGCTTCTTCCTGACTCCTGAGTGCACTTCAACCTTGCCGAGTTGTTCTGATGCCTTAAAAATGATTGCTATGCAAATCGTGTTCTGAACAAAGAACTGTACAATATTTTGTTTGCAGTGGATCTGTTGCTTCTTTTTTGCAATTACATTGCAGATGTTTTTTGAGTCATTTGACGTTTACTTAATTTTACTTAATTTACAAAATTATAGCCTAATGCACACAAGGCCTAAGAGACTATAAAATATGGTATTATAATTTTTTATTAATTATCCAGATTTTGGTGTGATACAGATGTACAACTATAGCATAAAGAATATCCTTTCTACTGATGGGTTTTGGAACTATTGCCTATGTATAGTCAAACCAACACTCTGGCCATTAAAAGAATTGCATAAGACAGAAAATATCAGCACTGCATTTAAGCAGGTATTAACAACTGTCCATATTATTTTCTACCATTTATAACCATGCATAACAGCATCACTGAGCACCTTAAGGAAAGTCCAATACTCTGTAGTACTGTGTTTTCTCATTTAGCCTACCTTAGTAGTGTAAAGATAAGCTATAAAGAAACCATGTGAAAAAGTATGATAGACAAAAAAACCTTGTTGTTAGTCAATGGAGCAGTAGTCATGTCTCATGGATTGGTTACACTTTATTTTGATAGCTCCCTGTTGACTTCACATTGTGTATTTTTTAAAAACTTGCTTATTACTTATAAAGCCCTGAATGGTTTAGCACCTCAGTGTTTGAACGAGCTCTTGTTACATTATAGTCCTCCACGTCCGCTGCGTTCTCAAAACTCTGCCAATTTGATGATACCTAGAATATCAAAATCAACTGCAGGCAGCAGATCCTTTTCCTATTTAGTGCCTAAACTTTGGAATAACCTACCTAACATTGTTCGGGAGGCAGACACACTCTTGCAGTTTAAATCTAGATTAAAGACACATCTCTTTAACCTGGCTTACACATAAAACACTAACACATTTCTAATACTCAAATCCGTTAAAGGATTTTTAGGCTGCATTAATTAAAAAAACAGGAACCGGGAACACTTCCCATAACACCCGATGTACTTGCTACATCGTTAGAAGAATGGCATCTACGCTAATATAAGTCTGTCTCTCGCTTATTCCGAGCTCACCGTAGCCACCAGATCCAGTCTGTATCCAGATCAGATGGTCACTGGAGCCACCCGAATCCAGTACGTATCCAGCCCAGATGGTGTATCAGCACCTAGAAAGGACCTTTACAGCCCTGAATGTCAGCGGAGACCAGGACAACTAGAGCCCCAGAGACAGATCCCCTGTAAAGACCTTAACTCCTAGATGGCCACCAGGACAAGACCACAGGAAACAGACGATTCTTCTGCATAATCTGACTTTGCTGCAGCCTGGAATTTGAACTGCTGGTTTCGTCTGGCCAGAGACGAACTGGCCTCCGACTGAGCCTAGTTTCTCCCAAGGTTTTTTCTCTATTCTGTCACCGATGGAGTTTTGGTTCCTTGCCGCTGTCGCCTCTGGCTTGCTTAGTTGGAGACCCTAATTTCCAGCAATATCGTTGACTTAATTGTACAGATACTATTTAAACTAAACTGAGCTGGATGTTGACATTAAATTCAATGATGAACTGCCTTTTTGCTGTATTGACACTATTTTCCTATTTAATGCTGTTCAGTTGCTTTGTCACAGTCTCTATTGTTAAAAGCGCTATATAAATAAAGGTGACGACTTGACATTGCAACTATCAGTACAGATTAATAAGTGATTATAATTAACTTTCAACTTTCATTGGTCCGTTTTTAACAGATCTCTGATAATCTGTGACAAGCTAAGTGGTGTCAGAAATTGACACAGCTGTTATTCATGTGTTGAAAGAGGCCAGCAGTTTATTAAAAAAAAACTTTATTTTAACGGTTAATTTTTTTAAATCGTCATTTAAAATCTGTTAAAAAACAGATATTTAGTGTATTCCATTTATACAGGTTTTTTTTGTTAAATCATGTTACACATTTTAATAAACAGTTTATTGTTGTAATTTTAAAACATGGTTTCACTAATTTAAAAAAACGGGAAAACACTATAAAATTTATTGGCAAAAACTGTAAAAAAAAAAAAAAGAAGCAGGTTTCTAGCCTGATTAGCAAGTTATTAGCATGTTGTTTGCATGTTTCTATGCTAATCCAGCTAAAACCAGTTGATTCAGTAAAAAAAACAGCTAAAAATCATCTAAGACCAGCGTGACAGTTAGGCTAGTTTTAGCTGTATTTTCAGTAGGGAGTTTTTAAGCTTTGCTCTGGTAGTAGACAGGTTAAATACACCATAAGTCTTATTGTATAAAAGTTTCACCCCCTCAATGAAAGTCTATGGGATTTTAGGTGGTTTTGATAGTCTGGTTTATGAAAACCGTAAGCCGGATCAGTTAGAAAAGATATAGCAACACAAGTCAGACCAGTCTGAAGGTCTGACCCGAGTTTGGTGGTTCTAGCTTGAAAGCTCCAGTCTAGGAGGAGATACAGTTTAAAATGTAGTCTCAGAAGAAGAAGAAGTTTAAATCAGATTTCAGTAAGTTAGAAGTAATAAGAAGTGTTAAGTCTTATTTTGTGGTGGCTGTGCTTTAAATTATTACAGGGCTCTGTGACATTTGTGACATTCCAAGGTATGTTATTCCTCTATAACAACTAGTAAAAGCTAATAACACAGATTTATATCGGTGCTGTATGCTTGCTAGGAACAGTTTTTCTTGGTGGAAGCTTTGCGTTTGGTTAGCTAGTAAAATATGAAAACTCAATTCAATATTTTGTGTACAATTTCTTATTTCTGTTTACCTGGAATCGTGGACTCGCTCTCTTGTTTCATACAAACAGCTCCTGCCATTTTGTTTCGTACACTGTAATGGATTATAAGATAACTAACAACTTCATTATTTATGTGGTGAAATGTTGTGTAATAAGTGACTGCACCGTATCCCTTAAATGTCCATCTAACTTGAACTAGCTGCTTGCTTGTAACTGCTTTCTTCATGGAAGCTTTGCGTTCAAATATTTCTACTCAGATCAGTGTTTCATGTCTAATTATTTACTTTTGTGGCAACCAGCCGTGCTATAAGTGGGATAATGTACATCCAGCTAGTTATCGCAAAATAAAGATGCACATAATCACTTATTTATTATAGTCTTAATTCAAGTCTTAAAGGATTTTGAAAGTGACCTTTATGTACCGTTACATAATAAATTTAGATAAGTAATAAATAAGTAATCAAATGTAATGTTACATTACTTTAATAAAGTAATTGAAAAGTTACACTACTTATTACATTTTAAATATGGTAGCTTGTAATCTGTAACCTATTACATTTCCAAAGTAACCTTCCCAACGCTGCTAATTTCACATAATTATCAGTAAATTATGGCTATGAATAGTGAGGGAAATTAAAGCATTAACTGATCCAAATATATATTTAAAATTTTTTATTTTTTAAGATTCAATTTTGGTTTGGAATTACGGAATTTTGGAATTAATTTTGGGTCTAACGGACAATTGTATTAAGAAAGAAAAAGCTTAAAAATCCTTACATAGTGCACAGGTTTTGCTTAAACGCGGATAACATCGGATCACTATAGAAGCAGCAGAATCTGTTATCACAGGTGCCACAGCAGTGCTCCCAAAACCCGCAGTCAATCGAAGGCTTGTACTCGTTATTTCTGGTGAAGTAGCCCCTACAGTCATCACCAAAACCTAAAAGAACAGTAGAAATGCGACACATTTCACAAGACCACGTGATGTTATGATAAATTCAAGATAATCAAGAGAATTGACTTTATAACATGAACATCGTTTAAAAAGTACAGTTAAATTAAGTGCGGTACAAATGATTTTTGTTCTTGGCAGCCACTCAAAAACATGTTTAAATAGTTTTTTTTTTTTCATTACAAACTTACTTACCGACTGTTACCGTGAATAAACCCGCAGACAGGAGCAGAAGAACCGCTAAAGTGGATGCCATCGCACAGTTCTTCCTCTTCAACTACCTTCTCTTGATGCCCACAGTGTTACCAGATCAGCTCGTGGGCGTCTAAAGAACCTGTTGTACTTTTTTTCATCCTTTCTGTAATCAACGTCATGCAAACACTAGGGAAAAAATGAAAGTGAAAGAAATGAGAAAAGAAAGGAAAAAAACACAACTGTTTAAGTGAAACTTGTCAAATATGTAAATCTAAACATTAGAGTCAGGGTTTGTTTTTTATTTGCTTGTAAAATATATCACAAATATTTTTAAAAACATGTTTTAATATTATATATAGTTTTTTATGAAATTGATTTAGGTAGTCTTAATTTGGAGTGCTGTAAGTTTATACACCCTTAAAAATAAAGGAAAAAAACTTCAGTTAACATTAAAAAAAAAAAAGAAGAACCATTTTGGGTTCCCCAAAGAACCTTTTAGTGAATATTTAGAGAACACCTTCCTCCGCTATAAAGAAGCTTTTATGTGATGTAAAGGTTCTATATATGTTATAAGTTCTTTGTGGAACCATTAATTCCATTGAAGAACCATTATCTTTAAGAGTATGTCCAAAATATACAATAAAAATAGATGGTGCAAGATTGTTTTCTCACACAGAGAGCAGTTCATTTTAAGATTTCTGCTATTTATTCACCATAAGTCTGAAGTTGGCCAGTGACTGGTTGATTTTTTTGATAGCATAATGTTCAAAAACTAAAATAAAACTGTACAAAGGATTGTTTTCACAAGTAGAGAAGATGCATTAACTTTTGACCATTAAAAAAATTAGTTTAAGATGCCATTAATTGACCATTAAACAAAAGGTCATACAACAAAAGATGTCAAAACACTGAGAGCAAATCTGGTTAAATTGAAGAGAAACAAACAAACAGTGGGTCATTACTGGAGGGAAAAAAAGTTCACAAAGCAAGTATAAACTACATTGTAACAACAATACTTTTATTCTCAACAAAATCTTTTCAGAGTCTGTAGAAAGCGTGGGAATGCAAAACCCTCCAAAATCCAGTGTTGATAACTGGCCATTTTGTGTGTGTAATTAAAAATAGGATTGATTTTCCCCCTTTATTTCTCATGTAATGTAAAGTTTCTTTTTTTGTTGTGTGCGTCAGTCATGCCATTGCAAAATCTTTCACCTCACCCACGGTAACCACAATCCTGTTCTCAAAAACTCACACATATTTAAGTGAGAATTTATTCTTGACGTGTGAACAAATAGTTCTGTGACAATATCTCAGATCATTATTTCGTTTTTGTGCAAACTTCATATAGCTAAAACTGTAAATTCTACTTCTTGTTACAAGTATGGTAGAACCATCACTTCTACCACAAAAGACTGCTTTGTAAGTAATCTTCCTGATGTATTCCAATTCCTTTGCATATCCAAAACCTCAGAACAACTTGATGATGTAACAGAAACTATGGACTCTCTCTTTTCTAGCATTTTAAATGCAGTTGATCCTTTACACTTAAGGAAGGTTAAGGAAAACAGTCTGACACCATGGTATAATGAGCACACTCACACCCTAAAGAGAGCAGCCGGGAAATGGAGCGCAGCTGGAGGAAAACAAAACTAGAGGTATTTCATATTGCTTGGCGGGAAAGTAACTTATCCTACAGAAAAGCATTAAAAACTGCTAGATCTGATTACTTTTCGTCTCTTTTAGAAGAAAACAAACATAACCCCAGGTATTTATTCAATACAGTGGCTAAATTAATGAAAAATAAAGCATCAACAAACATCACAGCAGTAATGACTTCTAAGATCGATACTATTAGAGATAAAATTGTAACCATGCAGCCATCAGCTACAGTATCGCATCAGACAGTGCACTATAGATCCCCTGAGGAACAGTTCCACACATTCTCTACAATAGGAGAGGAAGAATTGTATAAACTTGTTAAATCATCTAAACCAACAACATGTATGTTAGACCCTATTCCATCTAAGCTCCTAAAAGAAGTGCTTCCAGAAGTCATAGATCCTCTTCTGACTATTATTAATTCATCATCGTCATTAGGATATGTCCCCAAAACCTTCAAACTGGCTGTTATTAAGCCTCTCATCAAAAAACCACAACTTGACCCCAAAGAACTAGTCAATTACAGACCGATCTCGAATCTCCCTTTTCTGTCCAAGATACTAAAGAAAAATGGTATCTGTGAGGATTTCCAGTCAGGATTTAGAACGTATCATAGTACTGAGACTGCTCTCCTTAGAGTTACAAATGACCTGCTCTTATCATCTGATTGTGGTTGTATCACTCTATTAGTGCTATTGGATCTTAGTGCTGCGTTCGACACTATTGACCACAACATTCTTTCGCATAGACTAGAAAACTTTGTTGGCATTAATGGAAGTGCATTAGCATGGTTTAAATTGTACTTATATGACCGCCATCAATTCGTAGCAGTGAATGAAGAGGTATCATATCGATCACAAGTGCAGTATGGAGTACCTCAAGGCTCAGTACTAGGGCCGTTACTCTTCACACTTTACATGTTACCCTTTGGAGATATCATTAGGAAACACATTGTTAGCTTTCACTGTTATGCTGATGATACTCAGCTCTATATTTCTTCGTGGCCCGGCGAAACATACCAATTGAAAAACTAACGGAATGCCTAGTCGATATAAAAAACTGGATGACGAGTAATTTCTTACTGCTAAATTCTGAAAAAACAGAGGTGTTAATTATAGGACCTAAAAACTCATGTCATAACCTAGAACGCTGTCTAAGACTTGATGGCTGCTCTGTCAATTCTTTATCATCAGTTAGGAACCTAGGTGTGCTATTTGATAGCAACCTTTCCTTAGAAAGGCCACGTTTCTAGCATTTGTAAAACTGCATTTTTCCATCTCAAAAATATATCTAAATTATGGCCTATGCTCTCAATGTCAAATGCAGAAATGTAAATCCATGCGTTTATGAACTCAAGGTTAGATTATTGTAATGCTTTATTGGGTGGTTGTTCTGCACGCTTAATAAACAAACTTGAGCTGGTCCAAAATGCAGCAGCTAGAGTTCTTACTAGAACCAGGAAGTATGACCATATTAGCCCAGTTCTGTCAACACTGCACTGGCTCCCTATCAAACATCGTATAGATTTTAAAATCTTGCTTATTACTTATGAAGCCCTGAATGGTTTAGCACCTCAGTACTTGAACGAGCTCTTGTTACATTATAGTCCTCCATGTCCGCTGCATTCTCAAAACACACTCTGTCAGTTTAAATCTAAATTAAAGACCCATCTCTTTAACCTGGCTTACACATAACACACTAATACGCTTCTAATATCCAAATCCATTAAAGGATTTTTAGGCTGCATTAATTAGGTAAACTGGAACCGGGAACACTTCCCATAACACCCGATGTACTTGCTACATCGTTAGAAGAATGGCATCTATGCTAATATTAGTCTGTTTCTCTCTTATTCCGAGGTCACCATAGCCACCAGATCCAGTCTGTATCCAGATCAGAGGGTCACTACAGTCACCCGGATCCAGTACATATCCAGCTCAGATGGTGGATCAGCACCTAGAAAGGTCTACAACCCTGAAAGACAGCGGAGACCAGCACATCTAGATGAGCCGCAGAGACAGATCCCCTGTAAAGACCTTGTCTCAGACGACCACCGGGACAAGACCACAGGAAACAGATGATTATTCTGCACAATCTGACTTTGCTGCAGCCTGGAATTGAACTGCTGGTTTCGTCTGGCCAGAGGAGAACTGGCCCCCTGACTGAGCCTGGTTTCTCCCAAAGTTTTTTCTCCATTCTGTCACCGATGTAGTTTTGGTTCCTTGCCGCTGTCGCCTCTGGCTTGCTTAGTTGGGGACACTTCATTTACAGCGATATTGTTGACTTGATTGAAAATGATTGCACAGATACTATTTAAACTGAACTGAGCTGAATGATGACATCACTGAATTCAATGATGAACTGCCTTTAACTGTCATTCTGCATTATTGACACTGTTTTCCTAATTAATGTTGTTCAGTTGCTTTGACAGAATCTTTTTTGTTTAAAGCGCTATATAAATAAAGGTGACTTGACTTGACTTGACAATACAAAAGAAGTTTAGGCTGTTTTGAGCTTCCACAGACTTTGTCTCTGTACTTCTGCTCACATTTTAAGCTCCTTGTTGCCGTCTTGCTTGTCGAAGATGAAGCGCACACATTTAAAGATGGGTCAGTTAAATTTAGCAATAGTTCAACCAAACTGCAAATTCTGTCATCATTTACTCACCCTCGTGTTCCAAACCTGTATGAGTGTCTTTCTTCTGTTGAACACAAAAGAGGATATTCTGAAGAATGCTGCTAACAGTTCACAGTAGCCATTGACTTCCATGGTATGGAAAATAAATAATATGGAAATCAGTGCATGGCTACCGTCAACCGTCTGGTTACCAACATTCTTCAACATATCTTCTTTTGTGCTTGAGGGTGAGTAAATGATGATTTTTGGGTGAATTATCCCTTTATACATGTTAAGTACAAGTATGGTGATTTTGTTGCAACATGAAATTCTTGTCACAGACTTAAAACAATAAAAGTTCAACAACATTTGGTCTTGTAGAATATGCTAGGCTTTATTCTTTGTGAAACAGGTAGATGTTTGCAGATCTTACCAGCCTCCAGATATGTAGATGGTGGTCCCGGGGCATATTGTTGTCCCAGAGTTGGTCCATTCGGAATGGGTTGCAATCCATAAACGGGGTGAAGGTTATTAGCCGGGTAAGGTGAGTACTGACTCCCCTGTGAATGGCATTGTGCAGTCATGACTGTAATTCTTCGCACCATATGTACTACAAAAGATGAATCAAAAGACAGCATTTAGTATGAACAAAACCCACATGTAGCTCTTTGTACACAAATACTGACACTTACGATGAAGTTTTCTCATGCTTTTACTCAGGCAGCAGGAGATGAACACAACAAAGGCCATCCCGAAAACCACTATGGTCTCAATAATAATGTCTTCCATTCGATGGGGAGAATGACTTGAATATTTTAAGGTTTTTACTTCTGGACAGATAAGGGAAAATAAACATTAGAAACATTAGAAATTGAGTGTTACAGCTTTCAAACAACCAGTTCAGTCTTTGAATAACAAGCATTGGACCAATTTGCATTCAGTTGGTTCATTAGAATAAAATGTATTATTCTGATAATTAAAAAAATTATCAGAATTACTACACGAGTGAGGTTCGTCCTCAATTTTCCTTACAAAAGACAAACTTTTCTCCATCCTTCCGTCCATCGGTTTTAAAAAAATAATTTACTTTAATTAAAATTCATAATTCTGACATCAAGACAGCTCTCTGTTCAATAAGCTGAATCATTATGAGTCGGCTCTTGAGTCGAAATGATGAACAAATCATTCAGAACATGCAAAACCCTCCACAATCCAGTGTTGTTAACTGGCCATTTTGTGTGTGTGTGTATTGGTGGTGGGGTGGGGTTTTAACTGGATTCTGGTGAATCCAGGTAATCAGGGTTGTATGGCGGTAGAGGTGAGGTGTGGTCTGTGAGAAGCGCTGGTTGTAGAGCGTACATGATCTGATCTTCATCATATGCAGCCTGGCTGAAAGGAGCAGAAAACTGACCTGCTGGAAAACAAAAAACAGTTGTTCAGTAATTCAAAATAGGATTGATTTCCCCCCCTTTATTTCTCATGTAATGTAATTTTCTTTTTTTGTTGTGTGCGTCAGTCACGCCATTGTGAAATCATCTCACCCACATAGTTACGCGAGAATTTATTCTTGGCATGTGAACAAATAGTTCTGTGACAATAAAAAAGAAGTTTAGGCAGTTTTGAGCTTCCACAGACTTTGGCTATTTACTTCCACTTTTTAAAGGGGTCATATGATGCGATTTCAATTCTTCGTTTCTCTTTGGAGTGTTAAAAGCTCTTGGTGCCTGAAGAAGATCTGTAAAGTTGCAAAGACTAAAGTCTCAAATCCAAAGAGATATTCTTTATCAAAGTTAAGACTCTGCCACGACCCCCTAAAATAGCTCGTTTAAACATGCCCCCACATCTCTACGTCACTATGTGGAAATATTTGTGTAAATCTGCCCTAATGTTCACACAAAGAAAGAAGGCATGGTTTCAGTAACTGCAGTTAGTGTTGAAGCAGCCATGTCAGGGAGATGCTTTGTGTATCTAGACGAAAGCAAAAGCACTTTATTTGGCCTTCCGAAAGTAGATGCATTTAGGAATCTTTAAGATTACGTACAACAGAACAGCAACGCATTTTATGGACGACCGTTTCATGAACCAGAGGAGGCAATTCTGACTTTGCCACTACAATCTGCCTCTTCTGAATCATATCCTGTAAGTATGTGTTGGTATTAGTTTAAAGCCACGTTCCAGGCAACCCGTAACCCATGTTTTTCCAACCTTCAACCTGTGAAAGTGCACTGGAACAGCAGTCAAACTCGATGTACTCCCAGTTCCAAGCTCTGAAGTCACATAGCCTGCGAAACAGCAATGGCAGCCCCTACGTAAAATATTGCCCACGGATGCAGTGTTTATGCAAGTGGTACAAGTTGAAAAACAGATTTAATATAACGTTGCAATAAAATTAATAATCTAGCTACAATTCCTTGCGCTCAGGAAGTTTGGCATGACTTGCCTGGAACTCTACAAAGTCGTGAGTCGTGGTTTGAAGTCGTGACTTACGGGCTCAAAAACCTGCCTGGAAGGCAGCATAAGTATTTGCTATTGACTGTTCAAATGCTGAGTTTTGCGCGCCATGTATGTGTGTGTGTGTGTGTGTGTGAGAGAGAGAGAGACGGTAACATCACATTGGAGTCAGCTGTCTTAACCGTCCATGGCTTGTGTACTGCAAACACATACGAGCTTAATCACTGTCTGTCACGCGACTCTGTTCCCCTTCTGGGCTTGAACTGATGGTAAAACTAAGGACCCCTTTAAGTGGCTCCTTGTTGCTGTCTTGCTTGTCGAAGACGGAGCGCACACACTTAAAGATTGGTCGGCTAGATTTAGCAATAGTTCAACCAAAATGCAAATTCTGTCATCATTTACTCACCCTCGTGTTCCAAACCTGTATGAGTGTCTTTCTTCTGTTGAACACAAAAGAGGATATTCTGAAGAATGCTGCTAACAGTTCACAGTAGCCATTGACTTCCATGGTATGGAAAATAAATACTATGGAAGTCAGTGCATGGCTACCATCAACCGTCTGGTTTACAACATTCTTCAACATATCATCTTTTGTACTTGAGGGTGAATAAATGACGACAGAATTTTCATCTTTGAAATGATCCCTTTATGTATATTAAAGGGATACTTTGTCATTGATGAAAATTTTATCATTAATCACTTACCCCCATGTCGTTTCAAAACCATAAAAGCTTCGCTCGTTCCGTTTTAGGAATGAAAACAGCAATTATACACTCGCAATACTTTGAAAAACGATGCGTAAGGTGAATTCCCCTAAAGTGGGAATTTTTTTGCATTTCAGACTTTTGTGAAATATTGCGATGTGTAGCCAAAACATTAAATCACACCCAATACCATTAAAAAAAAAAAACAAAAAAAAAAACAGGATGTGCCCTAAACAAATCAACAGAGAAAATGCAGATAACACTTACATAAATTATAGACATATTATTGCTCATAGTGCAAATCGTCTGCGAAAATCTGCAGCTTCCTAATGTGGGACACTGAAAAGTATATGATAAAAGCCCAAAATCACCTTGATCCATGTGGAATAGTAAAATGCTTTTGGTTATGTATGGTTGAAACACGGATAATTGAACATCATCAGACAAATAATACAATATGATGCATTGATGATTTTATTATAAAGACATTAAGCAACTATTACCATAGACCTATGTTGTTATGTAGATAGAAAAGAGTTAAATGCATAAGTTATACTATATTTTGATGGACAAACATTTTATAAGCACATTAGACCAACAAGTAACAGGACTGTCTTGTTTAAAATTAATTTATACTCCTTAATATCAAGTTTGTCCAAACTCTATGTCACTGACCTTTGGGTGGTCTTCACACAGTGTGCATCCTGTCTGAAGAATGTTTTGCCCTTAAATATGACTGGACACCTGAGAGCTCATATGATTTTGATGACATGATACCACAGCTTTGGCTAACCCATAGTTTCACTGGTGTTCATGTATTTATGGGGGAGCTACAAACACTAGACCTTAGGTGTCCCACTTTAGGGCAGTTCACCCTATATGACAAAGCTAGAACACACATTAGTAAAATAAATCCTGAAACGTGACATCCATGCTGTGTTCGCAGTTAAGAAACACTTTAAGAAAAGTCCGTAAAATAGGGCTTTATATATATATATTATTATGCATTGCATTGTGATGTAGAGTTAAATGTTAAAAATGTTAATGCGGATGACGTACTTTGCAGAAAATAACCAGTATGTTTTCTGTTTTTTCTACAATTTAGTTTTTCCCCCATTTATTGAACTTTTACAATAATAACAGGATACAGATACACGAGAATCGTAAAAAAAAATATATTTTTACAGATTTTTTCTCATACAGTGATTAAACAAACAATTAGACACTTACCTATGGTCACCGTGAATAAAACCCCAGTAAAGAGCAGAACAACAGTACTGTTGAAGGCATAGCAGCTCTTCCTCTTCATGAGCTCATTTTGTGCTGGTCGTGTGTTTCCGGAGACTGCAGACAAATGAAACCACATTTTTCTTGCTGCTGTAACTCAAACAATCCTGGTTAGTGGCTGTAGTACACCCCCACCCCCTACAAGAAACTCTCAACAAAACCAAAAACCACCAATGTAACGTGTGAAGCATATTGTTTTCAAGTTCACAATCATACAAATACAAAGAGAACATGTCTAAAACAACAGATAATGGAGAAGAAATGCAATAATAGGTTATAAATGGAGATAAAATCTGTATCAGCCATTGACTTGAGCCTAAGATTCAGCTCTGATTGTATTGGACATGTTCACTACACAAATCCTTTGTCGTCTTGGGACTGTATAGAGGGAAATGATTGCGAGAAAGTATTTCCTCTAGGAGTCCTGTTCTCTCAAGCTCACAAAATAATGGCAGCTCTGTCCAAAACTTAGTTTTGATGGCACTCTACTATGTTTAATCTACTTGCTTGTACCCAAAATTAACCATTTATACAAACATTTTCAAATAAATAAGATTAATTCACAAGTTCCATGGAATTTTTCACATATTATTATTTTTTTTTTTAAATAGTGTTTGAAATTTATTTTGTATTAGTAGTTAGTGTCTACAAACTAAACAGATTGGTTGTGCATGATTCTAACAATCTGGTTAGCAAAATGATCAGAATAAATACCAAGATATTTTAGATGAAAACCGGGAGGCCTGTGACTGTCCCATAGACTGCCAAGTAAATAAAAGTGTCAAGGTCCAAAAAAGGTATGAAAGTCGTCATCAGAATACTCCATCTTCAGTTAAATCTGGGTTATATGAAGCGACGGGAACACTTTTTGTAATCAAAGAAAACAAAAATAACGACTTTATTCAACAATTCCTTTGTCAACTCTCTCTAGATGGGAGACCTCCTAAATTAGTTTGCTGCTGGAAGAGGTGTTAGTTAGGCTTGCAGGGGGTGCTCACCCTGTGGTCTGTGTGGGTCCTAAAGGCCCCGTTATATGTCAAACGAAGTTCGTTTTCATTCTTCGTTTGGGGGAGAAAAAGGAGTTTGAAAAGGCTGAGCAACGGTATACTGATTCCAAACATTCCAACACCCTGGAGGCGGGGTGTAGATTAATGTAAACATGACTCGTGACGCTCGCGCATATCCCCTAAACACAACAACGATGAAATGATGAAGTGTAGGCAATATAGGTGTGAGACGGGCACCAATGGAAAGAATATTATAAACAAGAGAATAATGATTAGCCTTAGTTCAGAGTCAAGTGTCATGTTTGCAATAAAAATAACCATAATCAGTCCTTTATGGGAAGTGTGAATGTCTCATAGTCTGTTAAATTTTAGCATGATGTGGAAAAAAATACTGGAGTCAGTTTGTTACTTTAGTGAAAGTCGTGACATTTGCCACCTATGGTAACCCATACTCGGAATGCAGATTTAACCCATCCAAGTGCACACACACAGCAGTGAGAAGTGAACACACCGTGAACACACACCCGGAGCAGTGGGCAGCTATATCCAGCGCCCGCAACTGGGGGCAACTTGCTCAGCCACTTCAGCCATATTGAGGGTGGAAGAGAGCGCTGTTCATTCACTCCCCACCCACCTACAACTCCTGCCAGCACCGAGACTCAAACCGGCGACCTTCGGGTTACAAGTACAACTTTCTAACTATTAGGCCACAGCTGCCACTTTATTTTTATCAGTGTTTATATTTGATGTGGTGTCATGATTTACTTTTGATAAAAACAAAGGTTTATTATTGTATGTTCGTTTGGCATTTCATTTATTGTATACCCTTTAAATTTGCTTATTGAAAAAACAACAGCAGCAGCAGTATGGTGTAACATTAATTTGACACGCATGAATTTGGTACTTGCTACCTTATATCTTTACTCTTTCCTTTCATTCTTTTCATGGCTTTGGAAAATTTATCTCGGATGTTTAAAAAAAATCGCACGTCAAAGAAGGTGGAGTTTCAGAACACACCGACCGTTGCGTAACTGTCAGGGACCAATGAAAGCTCAAAGGTGTTTAGGAGCCAAGTTCGCTTTGGTCAGCTGTTTCGAACTCCCAAAACGAACTCAAAATGAACTTTGTTTCAGCCTGATTTTGTTCAAAATGACGTCATATCAGTTCACTCTTCAATTTCGTTTGAAGTATATCGGGGCCAGACAGTAGGCAGGGTTTCCTAATCACGCTGTCATAACAATTCGCTCGATGAACAGGTAGGTCGCACAAATTGTAGTGACGAAGACACTACTGACAAAAAGCACCGTTTTTCAGATGAGACGTTAAACCGAGGTCCTGACTCTCTGTGGTCATTAAAAATCCCAGGATGTCCTTTGAAAAAGATTAAGGGTGTAACCCCGGCACCCTGGCCAAATTCGCCCATTGGCCTCTGACCATCATGGCCTAATAATCATCCTCATATCTGCTGATTGGCTTCATCACTATGTCTCCTCTCCACCAATAAGCTGGTGGTGCAATATGGCTGCCATCGCATCATCCAGGTGGATGCTGCACAATGGTGGTGGTTGAGGAGATTCCCCCCGTCTATGATGTTATATTTAAGATAACGGTTATTCACCGTAAGTCTGAAGTTGGCCAGTGACTGGTTGATTTATTTGATAGAATAATGTTCAAAAACTACAGTAAAATTGTACAAAGGATTGTTTTCACATGTAGAGATGATTCATTAACTTTTGACCAATAAAAAATGTAGTTTAAGATGCCATTAATTGACCATTAAACAAAAGGCCATACAACAAAAGGTGTCAAAACACTGAGAGCCAATCTGGTTCAAATGAAGAGAAACAAACAAACAGTGGGTCATGACTGGAGGAAAAAAAAGTTCACAAAGCAAGTATAAACTAAACTGTAACAACAATACTCTTATTCTCAACAAAATCTTTTCAGAGTCAGCGTGGGAATGCAAAACCCTCCACAATCCAGAGTTGATAACTTGCCATATTTGTGTGTGTGTGTGTGTGTGTGTGTGTGTGTGTGTGTGTGTGTGTGTGTGTGTGTGTGAAAGCGAAACTACTTTGTTTGGCCTTCCAAAAGAGGATAATATCTGCTTCGTCATGCCTGGAGCTGATCCGTGCTGGTCGCTGAGGAAATACATCAACTTTCCACTGTGGATCGCTGAATGGGCTTTCACCGTGGACGAAGCGGAGTCCAGCCCGGGGTCATCACATGTGGTTGCTGCAAGACAAAGGTACACTCCTTCGTAGGATCCACCGGCCGCACCGTCCTCAGCGCGCCGGCCTCTGCTCACTCAAGGCTGCGGTGTGTGATGCTGTTTCGTTGAGAAAGAGAAACTACTTTGTTTTTGCCTACCAAAAGAAAACATGACTAGAAATCATGTTTATATCACGGGTTTTACGTTTTTGTCTCGTCGCTCCGGCCGGACAAGGCTTCACAATATGTTAAGAGGCGTAACTTTTCCGTCACACGCTTGAGGTATTCAGCCAATCACAACGCACTGGATAGCTGGCCAATCACAGCACACCTCGCTTTTCAGAACGATGAGCTTTGTAAAATCGACATGTTTCAGAAGGCGGGACATAGAGGAGAAACAATAATGTATAGTATGTGGAAAATAATGTGTTTTTTTTTTTTACCTTAAACCGCATAAACACATTTCATTACACCAAATACACAAAATAATGTTCTTTTTAGCAGCATCATATGACCCCTTTAAGTGGCTCCTATTTGTGACCCTGGAGCACTAAACTAGTCTTAAGTCACTGGGGTATATTATTTGCAATAGCCAAAAAACATTGTATTGTTCAAAATTATTGATTTTTCTTTTAAGCTACCGTAAATATATCAAAATTGAATTTTTGATTAGTAGTATGCATTGCTAAGAATTCATTTGGACAACTTCATAAGCGATTTTCTCAGTATTTAGATTTTTTTGCACCCTCAGATTCCTGATTTTCAAATAGTTGTATCTCAGCCAAATATTGCCTGATCCTCAAACTCAATCTCAATCGAAAAATTGACACTTAAGACTTAAGGTTTTGTGGTCCAGGGTCACATTTGCTTTCTTGCTTGTCGAAGACGAACCACTATTGTGTATTTTTTCTGCTGATTAATGTGAACAGTTTTCTGCTGAAACACAAAAGGAACATCTGAAGAATGCTGGTAACATTTACCATTGACTTCCATGGTATGAATGTAATATGGAAGAGTTGTGGCTACCGTCTTGTCTGTCAACAACAGATCATCTTTTGGAGAAATAAAGCATTACAATCACCAGTGGATCCTCTGCAGTGAATTTTACAAGTGCCATGTCAAAAGAAAAAAAAACAATGTAGAAAGTCCAAACAAGTATGAATTTTGTTGCCAAAAACTTCACAACAGATCCAAACAGCAAAAGTCAGCACATTTGCACTCAGAGTCCAGGCTTTATTCAAACAGGTAGATGTTTGCAGATCTTACCAGCCTCCAGATACTACATGCTGCAGTACTGTTTACTGGCCACATGATACAAGGGTGGGGGTCCAGGTCTATTTGAGTTCATGATATGGTTTACTTTAAGGCTGGACCATCGCCTGGTTGAGTGGGCACTGGTTTTATTGTGCGTAGCGGCATTACAGGCTGCTGCTGAAAATTGTGTTTATGACTGTAGAAACATGTGTTTGTACATACAGCTGTGGACAAAAACACAAGACATGGATTCACTACAAAATTTTTTGTAGCCTGAATTATTTATAAACCCCATTAGAGTTCACCAAAAATAAAACATTGCGGCTGAACATTTTATCATGAAGAATGAGAAGATTGTTTCTTCATCAGAACTTTTTGGAGAAATTTAGCATTACTGCAACAGTGGATCCTCTGCAGTGAATGGGATATGAGCTTCCAAACAGCTGATAAAAACATAGCAACAGGCATCCAATTTTTAAGTCCATCAATAAGCCATCTGACTGGATTCGAAACAATGAAAGAAAGTTTTTATATACAACCATCCTTTATCCTCTGACACAATTTAAAAACACAAGCAAAAACACAATCTAATTTTAACCTCTGACACAATTTATCCTCTGACACAATATACACAACACATTTAAGTGTAAATCTCTGGATTGTACCATGTCTCAGTTCACAGAATTATCAGTAGATCACAGCTATGGATGATGAGGGAAATTAAAGCATTAACTGACCCAAATAAATATATATATATATATATATATATATATATGTCATTTTTGAAGATTCAAACCATTTTGGTTTGGAATTGGGTGAAGTCAGGTAAAATGGGCCAAATAAGATTGTAGCATCATATCTCTTAAAATTTTTATAGTCAGTCACAGTAACTCATCTTGCATTGTTGCTTCAACACTTGTTGACATGTAACAATAATTTTGATTGGTCTGAGTTTCTTAAGGCAGGCAGGGCAGAGTTACATTAAGCTTGTCAGAGAAATTGTAAGGTAAGTGAGCCTGATAGTAAATTTCATTCATCACCAATAAGTGTACTAAAGCAATTATACATATGCTTACCAACAAAGCAAAGGTTTATGAAAAATGTTTTGACATGCTCTTGCAAATAAAACAGTTTAATCTAAAAAATAAACTTGCACTGGGTAGAAATGGCTGGTTAAGCTAAAATGGGCTGCACACACACACATTTTTACACAGAAATTGAGGGTGAAAATAGGTTTATAGGCCACACATAAATTACCAGTCTAAAAGCTCGGTTTTTTGAATGACCTTTTAGTGTTTTATAATAATTTTACAACTTTTAATGTATGCAATAATATAAATCCATTAAATGATAACACCATTTGATCTAAAGGTATCAAACCAATTGTAAAATATTCAGAATATTATTCCCTATAATGCACAAGGCTAATTTTTTCAGATTATGCCTTTATTGTTTTGATATACAATACTGAATCCATATTTTTCATGTTAATTATACTATATCCACTTAAATAAATTAAACTCTGACTCCGTTTGAGATAAAGGTATCCAAACAACTGTAAAAATCTCTAAATATTATTCCCTATAATGCACAAGGCTAAATTTTTCAGATTATGCCTTTATTGTTTTTATATACAGTAATGAATCCATATTTTTAATGTTTATTATACTGTATCCACTTAAATTAATTAAACTCTGACACCGTTTGAGATAAATGTATCAAACCAACTGTAAAATATTCAGAATATTATTATAAACGTTTTTATAATAAATTGCTGACAGTACAATACTGGTCAATGATGTAATCTGCAGAAATTACACTTCAATTATGAGACTACAGTGTTTTCCATACATTGAGTGCACTGTATTTCTGAAGGAAACCGACTTCAGAAAAATGGATGTTCTTTTAATTTAATCTTGCATGTAATGTCTGATAAAGCGGGTTTTGTTGTTGTTGTTGTTGTTGTTTGTTTTTTTGAGCGGAGCTGCTGTGTGTGGAGCGGTTACCTGGAAAACCTTGATCTGTATCACTCCAACAGCGACTCCTGCTGCCAGACAATGAGTTTGCATACATATGCCGCCTAGAACTGGACTATGGTATAAATGAATTCATGTTATTATGATAGAATTAAATAACAATAAAAAATAATACATATGCATAATACATAATACATATCTGTACATAGTAAATGCATGCAAGCATGTTCTAGTACACCCCAAAATAAGACAATCAAGACATTATAAAAGAGCATAATAGGACCCCTTTAAACTCTGACACTGTTTGAGATAAAGGTATCAGACCAACTGTAAACATCTCGATATTTTATTCTCTATAATGCACAAGGCTTGGTTTTCATATTATTATTATTATTTTTACAGTACGGAACCCATTTATATCCATGAAACTTGAACACCATTTATGTATATTTATGTATATTTTCAGATCATTAATCAGATGTTTTTTTATATAGAGTACTGAACTCTTATTTTTTTACACATTCGTGAAACCCATTTCAATGCATTAAACTGGAACACCATACATACATGCATACACATACACACAACACACACACACACACACATATATATATATATAAAGTTATAAGCCTGAATATATAGAAGTAAATCTGAATATATAGTTATAATTCTGAATATATAAATGTCTGTCTGAATATATAAATGTAAATCTGAATATATAGACATAAATCTGAATATATAAATATAAATTGTGAATATATAGCGGTAAATATTAATATCTATTTATAAGTCTGAATATACAGAAGTAAATCTGAATATACAAATGTAAATTGTGAATATAAAAAAGTGAATCTGAATATATAGTCATAAGTCTGGATAAAAGGAAATGAATCTGAAAATATGTATAAATCCTGAATATATAAATGCATATATATATATATATATATATATATATATATATATATATATATATATATATAATATATATATATATATATATATATATATATATATTGTCTACAACATTTAAAAACCAAATGGAGCATTTTCCATCTACTTGCTGAGAGGGCTAGGGGAAGTGTCAACAACAGCATATGTTTACAAATAGAGATTGGAGTGAATAGAAACAACTGCACCAGCATATGATAGACAGAAATAATTAAAAATATAGCTGCAAGCAGCAATTATGGGGCCAAGCACTCCAACGGCAAATTGAGGAGCTTAGCATGGCATGGAGCATCAGACCAAATGCAACAATGAGCAATAAAAGCAATTTTAGAATGATTGTAATTGAAAAACATGAATACAACCACAAGTAATATGATTAAATTGCTTATCACTTTTGACCAACAGGTGGCGCTGTAATCAAATCATTTTGGTGTGTTCTGTGTTAGGTTAGGTTACAATGGCACACACAAAGTTAGTTGTCATTATGTCAAAGCTTTGAAGAGATATAGCCTCAGAGTCATTTTGGCACCATGCCTAAATTTTGTAGCAGTGCTGTATAAAAAAGCGTATATGTACTGCGTATATGACATGTATATGTCTGTTGTCGGCATGACCCAAGGAATATTTTTTTCATTACAATAGCCTAATGCAATCAAAAGTTATTAGCATTTTGTGGTCAGTGTGAGGTGACACTGGCTCATACAAAGTTTGGTGTAAATATGTCAAACATTTGCAGAGATACAGCTCTCAAATGCAGTTTGTCATCTTTCCAAAAAACTTCCATCATCCAAAAAAAAAAAACATCTTCTATCAACAACAAGAAATCCATAACTTTTTGACAGCTTGGTCTGAAGATGATCCAGGGCAAATTTGGTTTAAATCGGACCAACGATGTAGGTTGTCAATATGAATCAAAATTGTGGACATGAAGTTCAGCCAATATTGGTAAAATTGGTATCGGTGTTCTCTTCATGATCCAAGGAATCTATCAACATCAGTCCGATTACCAGGGGCGGTTCTAGGGTGAGTGGAGATCCGGGGCTTAGCCCAGAAAAATCCATGTGACTTTTTATTTTAATAAATCAGAAAGATTTACCTTTTTTAAAATATAAAAAAAAACAAATATTTAAAACATTTTATTTAAAGTTTATCCCTTGTATCCAGACACATATGCTGATGTTGTGTCTATATCTCACTTTTTTTGTCTCTGTCTTTCAGTTTTCTTTTCTTTTCCAATCAAGCCTGACTGCTACACTCGTCCTGGTAGAACAGGGATAAGAAGCAAACATTAAGCAGTGCACTGACATACTCTTACTCTACAAAGGACTTTATCTCTGTGTTTATGCATTACAGTAAACAGATTCAAGTTATTCAGTCTAGCAGATAAACCTTACCCTCTACTGAAGTCTGTGCATCATTCCTCTGCTGTGGCTGCCTCATAAAGTTTTGTCCTAACTTTGCTGTTGCCTGCTTTCCTCTTTTCTCAATTGTTTTTTCTTCTTCCTCATCATAACAGCTCTCCTTTTGGGCTCTCCTTGTCTCTCGCCACTCCTTTCTCTTCTTCTATCCACACCAATACCCTTTTATACTATTCTCCTCTTAAAGTGTGCCCACTTCTCTACTTTGCGTATTTGCCTTTTTTGCATTTGCTTTGAATTTTCTTTTTGTTATCATGCTTTACAGTAAAAAATTGTGTTTTGTTAACATTAGTTAGTGTCCATATGGTCTGAAAATTATAAATTCTTTGTAATGAACCATTGTATTTGAAAAAAAAAAAAAAAAAAAAAAAAAGATTTACAAATATGAATGAATGCAATAAAAAAAAATCTTAGTTTATTGGTAATGAAGTAAAACTAATGATAACAAATACCCCTTTACTGTAAAGTGGTTTTATGTGCCTCCCTCCATCCCGTTTCGGTCCCTGAACACTTTATTGCATTGATGGTGGTAGTTTTAAGAGTGCATCGTCTTGATTTCATTAAGCCACTGCCTTAATGGTGCGTCGGTCAGTCATTTAATCAATGGATTCGTTCGAAACAGATGATTCATTCAGAAAAAAAAGTAAGCAACTGTTTTTATGAATGGGTCAGTGAATCATTTACTCACGCAAATTTTATTCAGAAACACCGCTGTGTGTTGCTGCAGAGCACAACAAAACATGCTTTTGTTTTGGAACCATTTCCCTCTCGATATATCTCAATTTTTCTTCTATCCACACCAATACCCTTTTATAACTATTCTCCCTCTTAAAGTGTGCTGCCCACTTCCTACTTTGCGTGATTTTGCCTTTTTTCATTTGTTTTGAATTCTCTTTTTGTTATAATGCTTTACAGTAAAATTGTGTTTGTTAACATTAGTTTAGTGTCCATATGGTCTGAAAATTAATAACATTCTTTTGTAATGAAACAATTGTATTTTGATAAAAAAAAAAAAAAAAAAACAATTTTGTCAAATATAATGAATGCTATAAAAACAAATTAGTTTATTGGTAATGAAGTAACTAATGATAACACATACCACTTAAAACTGTAAAGTGGTTTTATGTTGCCAGCTCCCTCCATCCCGTTTCGTTCTGAAACACTTTATTGCATTGATGGTGGTAGTTTAAGAGTGCATCGTCTTGATTTCATTGAAGCCACTGCCTTAATGTGCTGCGTCGGTCAGTCATTTAATCAATGGATTCGTTCGAAACAGAATGATTCATTCAGAAAAAAAAAAAGTCAGCCAACTGTTTTTAATGAATGGGTCAGTGGATCATTTACTCACGCAGCAAATTTTATTCAGTAAACACCGCTAGTGATGTGTGCTGCAGAGCACAACAACATGCTTTGTTTGGAACCATTTCCTTTGCGATATATGTTCTTTTTTTATTATCTTGTTTATTGTTATAGTGTTGCCCTGACACGAAAAGTCTGCCACAGACCTTGCTAACCAAACATTATAACCGCCTCGGCCTGTGTCACTGTGTCCTATATACTGTGCTGCGCAAACCGTTAACTGTTAGATGTTTCAACATGTAACGTTAAATCAGACACAATTTAAAACCACGAAAAAGAAATATAATACTATGATTAAAAGTTACAGATACCTGAAGCTGTTGTATCTTGGCGTTCAAGTGCTGGTTGGGGGGTGTTTTAACTTCCTTTATTTTTTTTTTTTTTTTGAAGAATTTGAAATATCCATTTTAACTTTCAAATAAATGATCTAGTAAAATACTACACGCCTGGCTCCAAAAGATCTCATATCATTGGCTGGATCGTACAGACGCTCATCGATGGTTGGCCAGTTTACATGTCAGTCAGAAGCACTAGACTTAGTGGGCGGTTTTTTGTCGGGTGTGAATGACAACGCGTAAATTGACAGACACTGTAGACGTGAGAGTCAAGAGATATTTTATTTATTTATTTATTTTTAATTCTAATATAAATTACTTTATTGGGCATGAAAAATTCATTGATGGCATGGTGGTAATAAAAACATTCGGGGCTTTGCTGAAAACATTCGGGGCTCCAGCCCCCTTAGCCCACCCCTAACGCCGCCCCTGACGCCAAGTACAAAAATCATTTGTACAGCTCTTGATTTAACGGTACTTTTTAAACGGTGTTCACGTTATAAAGTCTGTTCTTTTGAATTTATCATTTCATCGTATGGTCTTTTATGAAATGTGTCGCATTTCTACTGTTCTTTTAGGTTTTGGTGACTGTAAGGGCTACTTCACCAGCAATAACGAGTACAAGCCTTCGATTAGCTGCGGGTATTGGCAGCACTGCTGTGGAAGCTGCGATAACAGATACTGCTGCTCCTCTGAATATTCGAAGTTATCTGAGGATGAACAATACCAATGCGATATATACACCCCCATGTAATGCCAAAACCAACATTTTTTGAATCTTTAAAAATGTCAATTTATTTTATATTTGGGTCAGCTAATGCTTTAATTTCCCTCATCATCCATAGCTGTGATCTACTGATAATTCTGTGAACTGGTACAATCCAGAGATTTACACTTAAATGTGTTGTGTATATTAGTGTTAATGTCTGTTTTTGATCTTGAAATTTACTTATCTAATGTTTCCGCCGTTGTATCAGTCGAGGTTCTGTCTTTCCCTTTTCTTGCCACACCATCCATTTCCTACAGAGGTTGTGGTCTTTTTCACTGAAATGCAGTTTACAAAATGCATCCCACTGACTGATTGGTGCATGTTACGCTTTTAACAGCCACTTTGTTACTTGAAGAACAAACACACTAAGGTGTTGCTTTAAAGATTTTTGAGGGGGTTAACGTGGTGGCCCCAGGCAAGACAGGGCATGACAAAAGAAGTTAAAAAATGTTGTAACAAATATTTTACACAAACAAATGTTTTCCATTTTTTAGTGGCCATGTTTGCAGTTAGGGCCCTGGTTTGAATCCTGATTTGTATTTTTAATAATCCAAGCACAAAGCAAACTAAGCAGTGAAGTAACCAGTGTGGTTTCATTAAATTAATAAAATATTTGAAATGTTTCAACAAATGAAATTTTAATTAATAACATTTTAATATATAAATAAGATTTATAGATTAGATTATAGATTTGATATACTAGAAGATGCTTTTTTTAATGCTTGTTGCTTCATGTTTTTATCTGTCCAGCAGCAGCAGTAACATTAGTGTTGTCATTGGCTTATCAGTTGCGGGGGTTGTGGTCCTCATCATCTTGTTCATCTGCTGCTGCTGCCCCTGCTGCTGTATCTATCAAATGTGCAGAAAACCCAGACGTAAGTGTTTTAGTGTAAAAGAAACACTTCACCAAAAACTGAAAATGTACTCGTCCTCAGGCTATTCAAGGTGTAGAGGAGTTTGTTTCTTCATCAGAAAAGATTCAGAGAAATGTTTCATTTTATCACTTGCTCACCAATGGATTCTCTGCAGTGAATGGGTGCCGTCAGAATGAGAGTCCAAACAGCTGATAAAAACATCACAATAATCCACAAGTAGTCTACACGACTCCAGTCCATAAATTAATGTCTTGTGAGGCTAAAAATGTGTTTAAGAAACAAATCAATCATTAAGATGCTTCATAACATTAAATTGTCATTTTTGGGCAAAATGCAAGTCCTCTATCCATAATATTGCTATCTCCAGTAAAATAAATAAATAAAAGGGTCTTGTCTGAATCAGGAGAGAAATATGCACAGATCAATCACTGTTTACAAGTGAAAATAGTCAAAACAGTTCTAAACAAATATGTTGGTGGATTTTGATGTGAGACTTTGGACACGAGAAAGTGCTGTTATGGATTATTTTGTCTGGAAAGCGATGGTTTAAATTAAAAAATGTCTTGATAGATTTGTTTCTTGGAAACATGCGGCTTTTGGCTTCACAAGACATTAATTTATGGACTGCAGTGCTGTGGACTGCTTGTGGATTGTTGTGATGTTTTTATCAGCTGTTTGGACTCTCATTCTGACGGCACCCATTCACTGCAGAGGATCCACTGGTGATGTAATGCTAAATTTCACCAAATCTGTTCTGATGAAGAAACAAACTCATCTACATTCTACATGACGAGTAAATGTTCAGCAAATGTTTATTTTTGGGTGAACTGTTCCATTAAAGGGGATTATAAATTATTCAGGGGGCTAATAAAATTGAATTATTAATTGATTTCTGTCTTGTTTTTTTTTCCCACAGCTGTGGTACAAACACATGTAACTACAGTCATGAATACACAATGCATTCAGCAGCAGCCTGTAATGCAGGGAGTCCAGTACCCACAATACCAACCAGTGCCGACTCAACCAGGTTACGGGGGTCATCCTATGCAGACAGGACCATATCAGGGACAGTCATATGCACCAGGACCCCCACCCTCGTATCACGTGGCCAGTAAGAACACCTAGTGCTGGATAGACTGAGACCATGTAGTAGTCTTTTCTGTGAAAGTAAATAGTGTCTTTTACTGTTTCCAGCGAGTCCTGGATATCCCACTATTCAGGGTGCATATGACGGAGGCCAGGCCATGTATCCCATGCAGCCACCTGCCCAGCCGGGTGTTGCTCCTATGCTTTCAGAGACATCCAATCAGCCGGCACAACCCCGCCTACATGCAGCCACCAAAACCCAATTACTAAACCGCAACCGTCTGTCAAATCAGTCATTGCTGGATTGTGGAGTTTGACGAGCTTTCGCAAGGCAGTAAGAATGTTCCTAAGATGTGCTAAGGTCAAGGGTTATTACCGTTTTTAATTTGAGTTATTTTGTTTTATTACTTTCAACTTCTTTCAGTTTAGTTTTCACTTTGTGACACACTTGAAAAATGCATTTTGGAATTGTAAATAAAACAAAGATTATTATAGAAAGTTTTACATGAAAATACCATTTTAATCTTTCTACAAGCCATGAGTGAAAATAGTTTCTACACCTTTTTTTAAATGCCATAATAGTTTTTATTAGTGTTTTATGCCTTCAGTATTAATTATTCTAGTATACACTGATAAACAATATAAAACTGAATATACTAAAAAGACTAAAATCTAAAATATAACTTGCCATTTTTTTATTATTTTTTTTAGTTAATATTCTTTAGTTACAGCTTATGTAATTCTGTTATTGAGTTTTCATAGTAAGTTTCAGTATGTAGACCACATATAAATGTTTTGTTTTTTTCCTACATTTCAAATGGCAGGAACTGTGATTATATTTAAAGAAAGTGTCAAGTTTTCAAGGTAGGAAAAAGGGTTAATTTTGTTAAAGCAACCTTTGTTTAAGCATTAGGAAACCCCCAATATTTGCAGTGCTTTTTCAGATTGTATTTTACTGTTTCAGGTGACTTTGCTTTTTTGAGATGCAGCCTATTTGTTTAATGGGTATACATTTTGAATAGGTTTAATTGGTGTTTTATATGTTTTCTATGTGTGAAAGATGTGAAAAATATATTTTACTGTTTTTTAAATTCTGTATATTCTGTGTGGTGGTCAGTTCACAGCAGTGATAGAAATTAATCTTTTCCAATAAGTATAAATGGATTTTTACCTTTTATGGGCATTTTTTACCTTTTGTAAGCCATTTTTTTTCTAAAAGTGTGCATAATCTTTCAATCAAATTCTTAAATTGAATCAGTCAATTAGAAATAAGTTATTTCGGCTGTTACCAAGTAAATAAAATCAGTATTGACAAAATTAATCTTTGCAGTGCAGAGAAAACACAGAAGATGCATTAGAAGAGGCATTTACATGCATTGATATTTTAAACATAACATGTTGTATACTGATTTTTGAAATTATAAAAAAAAATAAAAAATGAAAAGATACTTTAAATGTGAAATTAAAACTGCCAGTAGGTGGCAGCAAGTCACTGTTAATAAGTGAGTCATTGCGATTGAACAAAATTTAAACGGTTGATTCAGGAAGGAAGGAAACACCATCATGTTGATCAGAGACACAAATTGGAATTATATTTGTTGGCGAAACATATTGTGTCAACAACATAAGTGTCTTATATTAAATTCTTGTTTATTGAACTGCAGTTTAAAATCAATATTACAATTGCGTGATACTGATTAACTATATGAAATGAAATAAATATATACATTTCTACCCCATATCTTGAATTTTCTGATCATTCTAAATGCATTTAAATAAACTTAATCATGCAGTGAAATAACACGCACTGGTGTAACTACTAGACTTCCTATTGCCTTAGCTAACTTTAGCTAACTAACATGGTAGTTCTCTCATGAGTCATCGATGTTAGCAAGACAAATTAACTATTTTTGTCTTTTGGATAATTAGCTGTAAATTCGAGGCACAGTTAGCTTAGTCTTTTGTTCATCACCACTCACCTCCACAGCAAGACCAACACAACTGGAAAGGGAGGGAGAGCTTGACTTCTGTGGCTCTCTGTCTGTCTGTCTGTCTGTGACCTGCCTATCAATGTGCGCTACACTGCTGTGCTGCAGAGATGCGGAGAAAGGCATTGGATCTTGACAGTTAATAAATCCGACCTGATATTTCGATTTTTTATTTGTTTGACAGGGAATGCCCCTAGTTGGTGCTTGTCCACTTTTCTAATTCTGCTGCCCTCACCTCTGTTGACAGCACTGAAGAAAAAGGGTATGCCAAGCATCTGCCTGGCAGATTTGCAAAGCGCTTCACTGCTGCTCAGAAGTTGTCACATGTCATGCACCACTTCCTGCCTAAGCACTCCAGCACGGTAGAATTAGGTTACTTGCTCCAGTTTGCTTAAAGGCTCGCTTCAGAGGTATTATTCAAATCTCTGTACATGACCACAATGCTGACATTCTCCAGTCTGAAGTGCAAACACTGCTTGCAAAAGGAGCCCTAGAAGCTTTCCGCGAGTGTAACTAGTGCCATTTTGGCAGCTAGAGCTCCTTATAAACACCCTTAAATGGTCAGTTTTTTATGACTGGTGTGCAGCACGGAATGAGAACCCATCCTCTTGTGACATGTCTATTCTTTCTACAAGAGCTGTTGAACAAGGGGTGCACACCGTCCATGCTCAAAGTGTGGTCATTGCGGTGAAACATTCTCTTGTGGCTGATTATTCAATTGGCAGAAATGACCTGGTTGTTAAATTTCTGAGGGGAGCTTCGGAGTTGAATCCACCTCACCCTCACACTGCGCTGACTTGGGACTTAATCTATAGTCCTCAGGCCTTACAGGGCCCTCCTTACGAATCACTCCAGAAATGGCGCTCAGAGCCGACTTGTATAGCAGTCAGCTCCACCCCTTTTGGTGGACTGAAGCGCCATTGGTTCGTGCAGCTACACAAATGTGATCAAATCAGGCTTCAGCATCAGTGTAAACAGGAGTTTCCCATAGCAGGTTAAAGCAAGGATCACAGCCTTATCTCAAGGAGCCAGGGTTACATAAGTAACCAGAGCATTTTTCCCTACTTAAATCTGTAAAGCATAATCCTTTTTAATGTTAGATTTTAATTGTATGTTAATTGATACCGTTCTAAAGTCTTTTATATATTTTGTCATGAAATAACATTATAAATTCGTGCCTCTTCTGTCAGATGTACCCAAGCATGCCTGTTCAGGCCGGGGCTACGCACATCGCCTCGCCCCATAACTTCTCTACTCAGCCATACTTGATAGAGAAGCACTTCGTCTGAAATCACACACTCTCTGTGGAGGTACTTTTAAATAAGAAATTACTTCACAACCGATGAAAAGTTTGACATTCATTGACTGTTAGGTTAGGTTCTATCAATGAATGTGTATTATAAATGTAATACAGACATGCTACAATCATCATGATGTCACTGTCATGTGACCTTACTGACCTACCAGGGTTAGTTGTTTTACTTCAGTGCCATCAAAAGGCCCGTCTCAAAACCCACACTTGCTGTCTTTGCTCTTGAGCACTTTTCTACATACATGATATATTTCCAGTATTTGGCCCAAGTGTTCAAGTAAATGTTACGATCCCTGTCGGTGTTTCTGGTCTCTGTGTTCAAGGACTTTTAATATGTAGCTCTGTGTCCCTATTGTTGCCTTGTTCCGCTCATGTTCCCTGCAGCTCCTTGTTTGTTACCATGGACACTAATTCTACCACACCCATTCCCTTGTTAGTTTCCATCATTACTCATTAGTTTATTGGTTCCACTCAGTGTATAAATTCTCCTGTGTTGCAGTCCTTGTTTGGATGTATGACTTGCTTGACTTTGTCCTGGTCTCTGCTCTGGTTTCTCCAGTGTTCTTGGCTTTTGCCATTAAAACCTGCTGTGTTTGGTTCCTCTGCTTATGGTGCTTCTTATGTTACAGTAAGCATGAAAACTGCAAGTGCGTGCAGAAGTTTTGACTTCCTGATGGGGAAACAATTATAGTATTGTGAAAGTACTAGTTTCTACAGAGTTTAATTTACGCATTTTGATTTTCAGTACTGTCCTTTAAAATATACCCTTAAATGTCTGTTCATTGAAGTCATAAAGCAGTTGCAAATATTTTACAACATACACTAATCTCTGCAGCAATAAAATGTGCAACAATTTAAAACCAAATTAATGCAATATCTAATTAATTTAACTTCAATTTAAAGTATCTGTTCACTTAGTGGACATATTTGCAACACCTCTGGGCAGTTGTTTCAGGGATCCAAAACCAACTCGTATCTACTAGAATGGAGAAATCCTGAAATTTCAAAAACGGCTTGCACATTCACATTTAAATGACATTTCAACTCTGCAATAATGTTATTCCTTGTCCTCAAACAGAATTAAAATCAGCATAAAATGAAAATGTACCCAGTTTTATGGTGAACAATTCATCCATAAATACAATTTATATATTTTTTTCTTGTAATATTTAATAAAAATGTCATACCGGGACCTTCTGGTGAAAATTACTTCTCCAAACATCAGTCAGAAAAATTAAATAACCAGTGTCTTGTACAGAATTTAAATAACCTGCAAATTATTAGTAACAAAACACATGAGCGTGAATGCTGCAATTTCCACCTTTGATCTCGTAGGTGGCTGATTCACTGTGAAAAGTGAGCACTGACTGTCTTGACTGAACTTCTCACCCCTTCCCTCATTATAGCCACCTACTCTCTCTACTTTCACATCTCAGATGAGCGGAGAGGTTCACTGAAAAGAATCAGATCAAAAGATTGATTCATTCATGATCCTGTTTTAGTCTACAAGCAAAATGGGGGAAAAAATTAAACATTTAACTGACACTGAAAAGTCCAAAATTAGGAAATGCCCATGAGAAGTATGCAACACTACAGAAATGTTAAAATTAAGGCATGAACATTGGACAATGAAATGCTGATTTGACTATTGGGGTTTCAAAAATCTGTTGAGAAAAAAGACGCATATAAACGGCAAATGACTTTAAGAATTAAGGCAAAGAATTCAGGTTAAACTGAATTAGTGACAAATCTTATGCATATCCATATTGTGACGCACATCTGGGTGAAGAGTATAATCAGAATTGGGTTCATCCATTGGTTGGATGGAGGCAGATCTGAATGTGATTGGCTGCATTCAAATTGCATACTTCCCTGCTTTATAGCAGGCCAAAAACAGTATGTGAACAGAGTCACTGTTGTGCAAAGTTACTTTTAAAAGTAAGGTATTACAATATTACATTATTCCCTAAAAAGTAACTAATTGCATTACTTAGTTACTTTTATGGAAAGTAATGTTACATTACATTTTTTGTTACTTTTTCCCATCTGTGCTGGGCTTTTTTATATGTTTTTAATATAAAAAAATATATATATTATTCTCAAATGTAAAAGCCCTTGCACATCAAAAGTGAAATGAAAGCGTCTGGCTGAAGGAAATGTAAATTTGCATCTGTACAGTAGAGGGCGCAGCTCAAACAAACCTTTCAAACAAACTTGATCAGCTGTCATTTTGAGAAACTCTGAATCTGTTTTTGTGCAATTAATATGAGTAAATGCATGTTCACATTTAGTCTATACCAACAGTAAGCATTATGTTTACACTGTGCACACAACACCTCTGCACTAACTCCCGATTTCTCTCAACATGAGGACAGTAGAGCTGTCAGTGAAACAATATTAAAAAAAAAAAACTATTTTCTTGCAAATTAAAATGTAATTAATTACTTTACTAGATACTTAAAAAAGTAATCTGATTACATAACGATACTTGTAATGCGTTACCCCCAACACTGCAGAGTAGCATGTCTGAATTCATAGTAATAAAAAAGTAGGCCTATCCCAGACAGCCACATAGTGTTGGCCCAGATCTGGCCCACATCGGGCCCGTGTGAAATCCATGCGGGCCAGATGTGGGACGGATCTGGGCCGAAACTGCTTGCTGTTAGGGATCTGACCTACCTCTGGTAAGTAGGATTTGTGAATGCCAGTGAAGTGATGCAACTCACGCTGGTAGGTCACATGAATACTATACACATTCATATATAGAACATACTTTTAAACAGTTGTGAAGTAATTGTGCAGTTTTAGTGGACTATACGATTGGAGAAGTCTGGCATATGTCACCTGAGTGGGGTCTGACGTTTCACTGGAAGATGGTATAACATTTTGATTAAAATTTGCAAGGTAAAAAAAAAAGCGAAAGATGAAATATAGATTGATGAATCATTCACAATAACATAAATAACATCCAATTGTAAATGAATAGGATGAATAAATAGGGCCGACTTTAAGTGTACTGGAGACTGAAGGGTTCCTGCTGGTTTCACACTTAATTCTTAATCTTAATTCTCAAAGTCTTAAAGTTTGGCATGAGTGCCAGCATACAAACAGTTTGTACATGTAGTTCTGGAATTTGCAATAAAGATAATAAACAGTGGGGTAAAGAAAAAAAAGGAGATTGAGTAGCATAGTTGTTTTGGAAGTAGTAGCGGGCTGACCAGCTACCATGTTCCCAAAACCAGCTTATATGAGCAGACCTAGTCTTAAAATATACAGGTACATCTAAAAAAAATTAGAATATCATGGAAAAGTTCTTTATTTTTTGTCATTTAATTCAAAAAAGCAAACTTTCTTATATTATGGATTCATTGCACACAAACTGAAATATTTCTAGAGTTTTTTGTTTTAATTCTGATGGTTACGAATTCAGTATGTCATATTTTCTCAAAAATCAAAAAAAGATTTACAAAACAGAAATGTTCAAGATCTCTGAAGCAGGTTTAATTATGCACTCAATACTTGGTTGGGGCTCCTTTTGCACAGATTACTGCTTCAGTGCGGCGTGGCATGAAGGTGATCAGCCTGTGGCACTGCTGAGGCGTTATTGAAGACCAGGTTGCTTTGATAGCAGCCTTCAGCTCTTCTATATTGTTTGTCAGATGTTACTTATCTTCCTCTTCACAATTCCCCATAGATTCTCTGTGAGGTTTGGGTCAGATGAGATCGCTGGCCAATCAAGCACAGTAATATCAGGGTCAGCAAACCACTTGGAAGTGGTTTTGGCACTGTGGGTAGGTGCTAAAGTCCTGCTGCAAAATGAAATCAGCCTCTCCATAATGCTTGTCAGCAGCTGGAAGCATAAAGTGCTCCAAAATCTCCTGGTAGATGGCTGCATTGACTTTGGACTTGATAAAACACAATGAACCAACACCAGCAGACGTCACAGCACCCAAATCATCACTGACTTCAGAAACTTCACACTGGACTTGAGATTCTGTGCCTCTCTAGACTTCCTCCAGACTCCAGACCTTGCTTTCCAAATGAAATGCTAAATTTACTTTCATTTTAAAAGAGGACTGTGGGCAACTGAACATAAGCCCAGGGGTCTCATTTATAAAACTCTCCGTAGATTTCATCCTAAAAGTGTACATATGCACAAAAGCTAGGTACACCAGAACCTGAGCAAAAATCCCTTTATGAATCTCAGTCAATGGAAGATGTACGTATCTCAACCCCGACTCCTCCCCGAAATCACCATATATGGAGCTTACAACGCCTAGTTTTATGATGCATAACCTCATCTGCATATCATTTCCATGCATTTTCCCATCCATGTGACACCATACTTAACACCGTTAAAGGTACAAGACAACAAGGACATATGAGATACAGACTATAAATGCCATTTGTGCCATACAGAATTTTTATTTGCTAAAAATCATCCAGTATTCTTGTTATGTTTTAGCATAAATACATCAAAATCCATAAAAACAAAACTGTTTACAATAGTTCTCAGATAAATATTTTAGAATAGAGTTGATCTCATTCTTTTCCACTGGACAAATAGTATTTCAGTTGTTTTAAACAATTCAAATCAAATTTTATTTATGCAGTTTTGCTGATAAGGTGAACATCTTTTAGTTATTTTTTTAGTGTATATTTATTGCAGTGTAAATAGAATTGTCTGACTCAGCGCGTCACTGACAAAGAAGCCTATTTAAAAAAATATATATATATCATAATGTTGTGGAGATGCCTTTACACGACATCAACACCTCTGTGCAGCTGTGGTTATACAGTAAGATATCATCACTGGACCTATTCAAACCAGACGATATACACCGTTTCACTGAATCCAGCCGTGTCTGCCACAGTATCGAAGTGCGCATCATTGATCATTGTTCTCATAAAAATATTTTCTCATAACATGAGATAGCCTATGCAGTTCAGTTTGAAGATGAATTATTGTGCACCTATAGCACTCCTCGCTGTCATTAAAACAGCATGCCACAGGAGAAGTGATCAAGCGCAACCACTGAACATGCCTAAATTCGTATAATTTTTAACTTCCGCGTAATGACTTTATGTAATTTCAGTGATTATCTCCATTAATGGAATATTGAATGTAAATGTGTATATCGAAATGAAAACAGATTTTAAAATAGTTGTTTACTTCATTACTTTTCTCACTCCAGGAAAAAGAGTGCGTACGCACGGTCTAGAATGTCTGTACGTTGCGTTCATATTTACGGCAAGTTTATTTTTTATAAATCCCGATATGTGCGTGGAAAATTGCGTACACATTTTCTATGCCCATTTTGTGCATACGCAACATTTATAAATGAGACTCCAGTTCTTCTTATCCTTACCCCAGGTGAGATGCTTCTGATGTTTTTTCTGGTTCAGGAGTGGCTTGGTTCTAGGAATGTGACAGCTGTAGCCCATTTCCTGAAGACGTCTGAGCGTGTGACTCTTGATGCGCTGACTCCAGCTTCAGTCCACTCCTCGTGTAGCTCTTCCAAGTTCTTGAATCGGCTTTTCCTGAAAATCTTCCCAAGGCTGTGGTCATCCCTGTTGCTTGTGCACCTTTCCCTACCATACTTTTTCCTTCCAGTCAACTTTCTATGAATATGTTTCGATACAGCACTCTGTGAACACCCAGCCCTTTCACCAATGACCTTCTGTGACTTACCCTCCTTGTGGAGGGTGTCGATGATCGTCTTCTGGACAACTGTCAAGTCAGTCTTTCCCATAATTGTGGTTGCATGTTCTAAACTAGCCCAAAAGGTACCCAGTATTTATACTCAAAATTAATCAAACTAATCAAGCACAAAATGGAACATTCTAATTTTTATAGACAGGCTACTGGATTTTTTTATTTTCCTAAGCTGTAAGTCGTAACCATCAGAATTAAAACAAAAAACTCTTGAAATATTTCAGTTTGTGTGCAATGAATCCACAATATAAGAAAGTTTAAACTAAATTACAAAAAATAAAGAACTTTTCCGAGATATTCAAATTTTTTTGAGATGTACCTGTATGTGTGGACTTTCGTTTTCATTTCATCCACTAAGGCTCCAGTTAGGGAGGGGCATTTGATGGATTATGAGGTCCACATTGTGACAGAATCCCAGTCCGTTATTCAGCAGTTGATTCCCATTGTTGTGAGTGCTGTGTCAGTGTTGTGTCGTTTTATGGTTTTACACACAAAAACTTCATCTTTTATCTCATGTTTACGCTCTGGAGGACTAATAGTGCCGTTGTTAAGATTTAAACCTGTAGGTTAAGCGGAACTGGGCTTTTTTCTTCCTGAGGCAAGGTTTGTTGTCGTGTTCTTCTCAAATTACAACATCCGCAAGATTCCGCACGGAACGAGCTAACGTTACTGAAGAGGAAGAGCTGAGCTATGGCGTCCTCCGTCCCGGTTCTTCTGCTCCTGTCCGCGGTTTTATTCACGGCGACATTCGGTGAGTGTCTAAAATATTTAAAGAAACGGCTTCTTTGCGTTCAGACTTGTTCTTGTTGACGGTTTGTCCGAGTAAGTATACAGCTGGATCTGCCCTGACAAACAAAAGACATGAAATGCGCCAGCATGTTTTTAACACGTATTCTATGATTTCTCGCTATGCATGTCTTTTCTATGTGACATATGCGATGTTATTTTTTTTCTTTTAGATGTTTCACGTGTAGTTTTTTTTTAGTGCTAGTTGTTTTCTTTGTTTTTGTTTTGTCTACAAAAAAAAAAAAAAATCTAAGTAACGTTAAACAAAAAGATTATTAGAGTGGCCTACGTTTTACTGCGAAACTGTTGCCTCTTTCTACAAATTTCACATGTATTTAAGTATGTTTATAATTAATTGTGAGATTTAACAGCAATTTCAGATTTTTCTCTACACCAGGTTATTTTGTTGTAGTAAATAAAGGTATTGTTTGTAATCTGTGTTGTGTATAAGTCTAAACATGTTTCCGTAGATTTAAAAACATGAAATGTGATACATTTCCCCATACCATAAAATCTGCTCACAACAAGTGATGCATGCATACAGCTTACAAGAATAATGCTACTTAATAAGTGTTATGATGTTGTACCAATGCTTATTATTTTCTTGCATGAAACACAAAAGAAGACATTTGGCAGAAAGTTTGTGCTGCTCGTTTACATGCGAAAAATATATGGTTGTGTACACTGTCAAACTCTAAATAGCCATAAAAAATAATCTAAATTACTATATTCCAAGTCATATTCCAACTAATTGGGTTTAGGTGACCTGACAGATAGCAAGATTTTAATTTGCGGTGGAACTACTCCTACAATCTATTTTTGGCCAACATGTCATTTATCTCTCTTGTCTTTTTGCTTTGTTTAGCTGATGATGACTGCAAAAGCTACTTCTCCAGTGCTGGTGAGCTGAAGCCCTCCATTGAGTGCTCGTTTTTACAGTTCTGTTGTGGGACGTGTGATAACAGATACTGCTGCTCCAATCCACTTAGGAAGTTATCCGAGGATGACCAAGACGACTGTTTTTTGTGAGCGGTTTTACTTCTCTCGTGATAGAAGAAATGTCTTTCATAGTTTCATACTGACATGCAGTCAATGTCATACTGTGCTGGGATAGTCTTTCTGTTGTTTTGATAGCCTATATGTTCATTTTTTCAAGGAAATCCCATATGCAAATTAGAATAAGATAGCGTGGATTAGTTGGTCCGTGATCTTAATCATTATGAAGTGCATATCCAATCCTTAAATCAATCATTATTAAGTCCAAAGCTAGCAATTCGATTTGATAAATCAACTGCTATCGTTATCTTACAATAACTATGATCATCATCTTAATCATTATTATTCATCGTTGCTGCGGTCCTGCCCCCTGCTGCGTGCCTCTACAAATAAAATTCAAAAGTCCCAAAATTAAATGTCCAAATTTGAACAAAGCATCCATTCTTGTTCTTGTTTTCAATTTGAGTCGTGATATAATTGGACGGGGGCCATATTCCATGTTCAAATGTGAACCCAGTGAAAAAATATTTAGCATTTTCTCAAACTGAATCTCGTGAAACCCATCACTAGCTTGTTAATTGCAACATTGCATCCACAAATTTTGCAATTTTATTTCTTTCAATTTTGGTGTCGAATGTAACCTAGGTGTGTTTTTCGTGAGACTGATCCATTTATAAAACAGGGCAAAAATGTTTAAAACAAAATTTCCACAAGTTTAGACTTTCTATGACCATGTAGCCTATGATACAAATGTCACATTGTTTTCATAAACATGTATACATCAGGGTAGTATGTCTTGTAGTGTTACAATGAGAATGTTTTTATGCAAAATAGTTTACATTGTGGGTCAAAATGTGATATGTGCATGTTTTGTTCAGCTGACCCGTGTGTAAGACAGGATGCAACTTCTTTTCCACAAGTTTAGACTTTCTCTGACCTTGTAGCCTATGCCAAAAATACTGGAATGTGACTTTTGAGAGCAGAAAAACTGAATGCTGGAGCATTCTGGGATTCCCCACCCAGTCTGACTCACTGTGTCCACAGCAACCACAAATAAGGGGGAGGAAACGCCCTTGTGTTACAGGTAGAGGCCTATAGTGACTGTTAATGTTTGTGTCACAAGATGCTTAAAAGACAGTTGACGTCTTCAGAACTACTGTTTTAAACATTTAGTTACGTAGTAGGGAAGAAGTGATTTGGCTTTCCATTCTGGGAACTAGGAATATTAAAGCGACAGTGCACCTAAAACCAGACTTTTCATTTTTGAGTGCACTGGCCCTTTAAGAAGCATGTTCATCATATGAAAGACTCGCTGTTAAATTCACTGACCTGCTAAAATGGTCAACCTGTTTATTTGTTTTCTGCTTTAAGCAGTGCTTTTTTAATATCATTGAGATACCGTTATGGAAAATCTGTCTTCATATTAGACAAATGGTCAGTTTATTAATATGCCTGGTCTCTATCTCTATTTATTGCCTAATAATCTAATAATAAAGGCACAACTAGAAGTTGAAACTGCGACAAAGAGGAACTACAGTTGTGATTGTGGTTACATCAGGCTGAAGTGGGTATGAATATATTATTTTAAATAATATTTGGCAATATTACAGTTTTTAAAGTGTTTCTGATCAAATACATGCAGCCTTGGTGAACATAAGAGGCTTTTTCAGAAGCATTTAAAAGTCTTTTATATAATATGCATGAATGCTATGCATTGAATGGGAATTTATCAACTCATTACTCATGTTCTCTTGCCTTTGATTCTTTTACAGCTGTTATGGGAGCAACAACAACTACAGTGGTAACCACACAATATCCTCAGCAGCCTGTCGTTCAGGGAGGTCAGTACCCACCGTATCAGCCCATGCCGCCTCAGGCCGGGTACGGCGGCACACCAGCTTATGGTGGACAACCCATGCAGACGGGACCCTATCAGGGCCAGCCATATGCAGCGGGACCACCACCCCCATATCAGGTGGCCGGTAAGATAATAAGACCTTGCACAACAGGAAGTCCAGTCCGCCGGGCTTTCCACAAATATTTATGATGATTTTCCTGTAAATGCTGTGAATGTTGAAATTTGAATGCACTTTTTATTTGGCAATAATGTGTCATTTCATAGTATTGCAATCCTTCATTGTCTCGTGACTTGTGAGTCATGAATATGACAGTGTTAAAACACAGATGATTCAGTTCTTTGAATCGGTTCAGAATGTATCTGTGAATCAATTCAAAATGATTAGTTTACATTGCCACTGGAAAATGTTGCCTGTGGCACTTGGTTTAAGTGTTTTAGTAAAAATATATTTTGGTAATTAGTGCTGTTAAAACATTCATTTTAGATTATGTTTTTTATTACAGACTATTTAACAAACTTTTTACTTTGCGTTCAAATGACCAAAAAAAAAAAATTTTAAAACCATTTCATCTCAAATGCATATTTGAGATATCTCATACCATCAAAATAATTAAAAAAAAAATAAAAAATTTTAAAACCATTTCATCTCAAATGCATATTTTAAACATTGGCATTCAAAAGTTTGGGGTCGTGAGATTTTTTTTTAAAGAAAGAATCTCTTATGTTTACCAAGGCTGCATTTATTTGATCAAAACTACAGTGAAAAACAGTAATTTTGTAAAATAATATCGCAATTTAAAAGAACTGTTTTTATTGTATTATATTTTTAAATGTAATTTATTCCAATTTTCCAATGAATTTCCAATGAATTTTCAGCATCATTACTCCAGTTTTCAGTGCGGTTTTAATTCTCCAGAAACATTTATTATTATTATCAGTGTTGAAAACAACTGTTCCTTCATATTTTTTGTAAAACTGATATTTTTAAAGGATTCTTTGATGTATTCAAAGTTCAAAAGCAATTATTTGAAATACAAATCTTGTCACTTTCGATCAATTTAATGCATCTTTGCTGACTAAAAGCATTTCTTTAAACCCAAACTTTTAAACGGTAGTGTTAAATTACCCCGTCCAACTGAGTTTGCTAGAATCTAAAGAAATTGCATGGCTTTCACCTGAAAATTTCACTCTACAAGAACAGTGTTGGATAGAGGTTTGATTGACTCAAAGTGAAGCTGTAATTCTGCATGTGTTTTCAGGAGGCCCAGGATATCCTGTTCCCTACAGCCAGGGACAGTACCCCATGCAACCACCAGTTCAGCCCGGATTCGCTCACCCGCCCCCATCAACAGACTACAGCTCAACTCAACCTGCTTACAACCCCAGCTACGTGGAGCCACCGAAGCCCGGCTACTAAACCACAACCTGGATTGTTGATGGTTATGTAGTTTTATCCTAAAATTGTGCAATGTATATATACTGTGGACCCCATCCTCCAATCGGCTCGGGAATGAACCGATTAATGTTTGCTATCATTGCTGCTTTTAAAGTCTTTGCGTGTGCTAGCAGTGTTTTCTTTACACTTAAGTTTATATTTTTATCTACTCCAGCCATTGTCGGTGACTCCAAGCCATATGTTGTTTTCGCTTTGTTTGTTTTTCTCCACTAAGCAAAAGGTAACAATCTTCCGAGCCTCAGAAATGACCCTCTTCTTCTTGAAATGCCGTTAGACGCCTTAAAGCTCGCAAGCTTGATTTTAACCTGGGAATTTGCACAAGACGTCGACACTTTATCAGTTGGTGCATTCGAACGACAGCAGCATGCTGTTTTAGATGTTTTCACGTTGTACTGTTCAGGTTTATGCATTTGTGAATGTTTGTAACAGTGTTCTCTTGACAGAGATCCACAATATGCCTTATTTAATGCAGCAAATTACTCGTGGTTACCATGTGTTTGGATTATTTTATGTAATTTGGATGTTGAAGGAATTCCATGTTTATGAAGGAGGCGTCAACACGGTTTATATTTTTTCCTTGAGGGTCTGAAAAACATTTGAATATCGCTGCGTGAGGAAGAGGCTTTGTTTGGTACTCTGGAAAATGTTGTGACACACTCTTCCGTGTTATAACATTAGGTCATATGTTATCTCTGTTCGGTCTTCCACAGATTTCTGTTGGGTGTGAGGTCACATTTTTTAGATGTTCTTGGTTTAATAACTCTCCATGTTTGCAACCGCAAATAAAAAGTTGTTGTGCTGGAACCACTGTTAAAGTCAATTAATGTGCCTAACATTTCCCTTTTTTTTTTTTTTTTTGTCAGACCTTTTCATTTCTCATTAATCAGAGCATTTGTACGAAGTCTGTTACCTACACAGAGGATGTTAAATGTTGTACAGGAAGTGAGCTTACTAAAGGGTGTTGACCATACTTATACCACAAGGGCAGTGGTGGTCTAATGGTTAGAGAGTTTAACTCCTAGCCCTAAGGTTGTAGGTTTGAGTCTCGGGCCGGCAATACCACGATTGAGGTGTCCTTGAGCAAGACACCGAACCCCCAACTGCTCCCCGGGTGCTGCAGAATAAATGGCTGCCCACTGCTCCGGGTGTGTTTTCACGGTGTGTGTGCACTTTGGATGGATTAAATGCAGAGCACGAATTCTGAGTATGGGTCACCATACTTGGCTCTATGTCTCATCACACTCCCTCACACTTATACCACAAGATACTTTGGTGTCTTGGGAAAGTACATACCTTCCCCTGATAGCACACTTACATCATGCACTCAAAAAAATAGGTCTTGCAGACGTCAAATAGACGTCTTTATACATCTGCAACCTACGTTTCCCATCACATGTAAAATACAATTTTAGAAGATGTCTTAAAGATGTTTGTGATTCAGAATGAATGTAAAACTGACATCTTAAAGACGTCTATTAGATGTTTGTACACAGCAGATGCTTTCCAGATGAAGAGATCTTACAGGCGAACGTGTGCTAGCTAGCATCTTGAATCCACTGATTTCTTCTCTCACTCTCGTTTCAATACAAACTTATTTGGCATCTTAGATTTTGACTAGTGTAACTTACCTCAGACGATTTTGGTTTTAATATTAGGGTAATATTACTGTAGTATTCATCTTGTTGCTAAGCCGATAGTTTTGTTCATTATAATCTATTGTTTTTATTTGTTTTGGGATAAAAGGTGAAATTATAAAATCACTTCACCTCAAATTAAAATTACATGCAACTATTCTTTTTTTTCTTCAAGCGAGTAGCCATTTAAATAAATGATATAATGTACAGTATTCCCTTGCGCACAGTATTAACCCACACAGGTATTATTAATGAACCGGTTAAATATTGTATAAATGCATTTATCAACTGCTGTTAATTACCATTTTAACCTTTGGTTTATAAAAAAAAAAAAAAAAAAAAAAAAAGTATTTCTACAGTAATGCACTTACAATGGAGGACTATATCCTTTAATACAAAACGAATGGAACGAATGGCGATATAGAATTCATTCTTTAATTCGGATCATTGGTGCTCAGTCTTTAAAAGTATGACGAAATCTGAGGACGCAAGACAAACACAGAATGTTTCTGAGCGGACAATTGCAAGACATACACTAAATATCATTCATTCATTACAAAACTTGGCTTTGTGTTTGATCATGACCCGGTTTCCATATCCATGTCTTCAACGTACTCGGTTTCAGATCTGCAGATCTCCTCCAGAGCCAGTTCTGCGGTGATATAATACAGTTTAATGCACTGCAATGGACTAATCTTAAGATAAATATGTTTAAATGTGCTGTATCAAATGTTCAGGCTGATCAAAATGGCGTTGGGTACGGACACAAACTCACCTTCGCTCTCGGACAGATCTGGGACCAGCCGGAGCGTGTCTCTGATGGCGGGAATGACCTGATCGTACATGTGCAGGACTTCCAGACAGTGTTCGGAAAAAGACGAGTCCTTCAACAGCAGCCAGTGCAGTAACATCAGAGCTTCTCGCAGTACCTGCAATCCAGGACGCGTCCAGCTCCGATTACACACCGTCTGACTTCCTCTGCCTTTTGTTTTCAGCCATTGTCTGTGTAAAACCACAACGACCGCCCGCACCACCTGAGGAGGAATAAAAATGTATTGTGTGCTCAATACCAGACATATCAGTAGGATTTATTGTTATACCCTATAAACAATGATAAGTTCCTATTGTGCTTCTGTAAACAGGTTTTGCTTCAAAACTAACAGATAATAAGTGTCTGAATCAAACCTCATTAATACACTGGCAGGACGATTCACACAAAGCCGGCCATGTCCCTGTCTTCTGTGTGAACAGTTTGGTTAATAACCGGATCACCTGTTTACAAACCAATCAGATTTTTAATACTATTTTCACAGTGTGTATGTAATACATTTCAAATGAAATATAACAGGATAATCACCTCAAGTTCTAAACGACTCCACACTTCCTCAGAAGCGGATTTATCCGGTCTAGATGTGACGTACTGGAATATTTTGAGAAAGGGACATGGATCTGGGGGAAGAGGGAGAGGGGTTTGTGTAAAATCATGCCAGCAGATGATAATCAGTGGAGCACTTAAGGATACTTACATTCATGTGAGCAGAGTTTAGTGGCTATGTCTTCATTATAGATGATAAACGACAGAAATCTCACACACAGACGGACTATTCTGAAGGACGTCTCCTGAGTCAGACATTTAGACAACACTTGACTTGACATCACCACCTGGAGTCTACATTTGACAAAATGAGACAGCAGTTTAATTATTATTAGCAATATTTAAATAAATAAAATAAAAAATACAAGTAAATTACTATAATAATCACATTTCTTAAAAAGAAAATAAACACTGGCTTTGTTTGAAATGGAATAGTAACTACTGTGTACTACATACTACATAGTGTATACTAGCTGTCCCTCCAGAAGTCACATCTGTTAGTTCGTACGGCATCAAGGATGTCTAAGTTTTGAAGTAAACATCATAAAATGAACTGTTATTATAAATTGCTGTGATTTCTTTCTTACTTTAGGATATAATAGTTACTTTTCTGAAATAAAGCTGACTCATGCAGATGACTGAAGGACTGAAACTGATGTTCTGCAGATTGTTTTTTTCAAAATAGCATGTGAAATACAATATAGTATGAAACATGAATGCAGTTTATAGCATGAAAGACGTCAGAGAAGGATGCCACATTATTGACTTCTCTACGTTGCATGTTTCATTTGGCATGCATCCAGTTTTACTGCATAAAAAAAATTATATTTCTGTTTAATTCAATTTTGTCTCATATTACACAGTCTAGGCAAGTAATCAAGATGGTATAAACTGTGACTGATATTACTTATGATCCATTTGTCATACTAAAAAAAAAAAAATCGACATAAACAGAGAACACTGCATTCTAGAAGCTACTTCAATCTAAAACCAAAGAATTGAAATAAAATCTAGTGCTACTATAGATACAGATAGATAGATAGAATTAGATATTAGATAGATATTATCATAAACTAAAATGCAAACCATAAAAAAACCATTAATTAAATAAAAATAATAATTAAAAAAAAAAAAAAAACAAAAAAAAAATAAAAAAACTTTTTAATAAACAACACTCAACAATTTTTATCATAATTAAAATTAAAATAAAAAAAAAACTACACAGACATCATAAAAAAGCTAATAAAAACACAACAAAACTACTAAAAATTAAATATAATTCACAATATTAACAAAAACTATAACAGTATATGAAAAAAACACAACAAAACTACTAAAACTTTAAAATTAAAACAGAAAACATTAAATTAAATATAATTCACAATATTAACAAAAACTATAACAGTATATGAATGATAGTAAACCTCAAGAGCTGGTTGTCCTGCGCTCTCTCGGCCAGCATACTGAGAGTCTTCAAACTAGTGCTCACTAGCGCCTCCCTCTGGCCAGCGGCGGTAATGAACGCAGGATCTGCCAGCTGTAGGATCCTCTTGAGAAGAGGCAGCTGGGTCTGCGTGTCCCCGTTCAGATGTTCAGAGGCGCTGAGGAGATTTTTCGACCCCTGTGGCTGCTTCACGTCCTCCTGATGGCACAAAACCACCTCCAGAGCCTCGCTGCTGTAGCACACTATGTGATGGAGCGCTTTGAGGGCGGCCAGGGCGAACTCCTCCTGACCGCTGAGAGACTCCTCCAGACTCGAGGCCAGGCTGGAGTCAGACGATCCCGACAGTGAGCTGCTGTGGAGCGAGGTCTTTGCTGAGCTCTCCACCGTCTCCAGAGACTGACAGTATGTGCTGATGTGGAAGGTGAGCAGGGGGAGGAAGTGCGCCGCGGCGGGACAGGAGCGCTGGGTGGGCTGGAGAGCAGCGTCTGGGTTATGTGGGACACTGTCGGGGTGATGGAGAGCTAGTGCGGTCAGAGCGGACATGGCCAGATTTTGCAGCTGGTGAAATCGAGCTTGAGGACGATGAAATGATCTGAATTCTGTGGAGGATGAGCTGGAAGTCGTCAACGATCCCCTGAAGATCACAAAAGTCCAGAGTAAGGAAGTAAACATTGAAGAAATAGTTGCTAATAGTTATATTATATGCTATAGTATAATATAATGCTAATAGTTATTTAAACAGATGTTTTTTAATTTTCACAAGTTTTCCAGGCCTAAAAATCTGATTTTAGAATTTTGTTTCTATGTTTTCATAGTTTTTACTTTCAGAAATTAATAAATGACTGTTGTTGTTGTTACTGATAATAATAACAACAATATATTTTTTCTATAATATTTATTTGTAATAATAAATAAAAAATATTTTAATTAATTTAAAAGGAATATTTTCAAGTCACATATAGTTATGAAGTTATAATAGTTATTATCAGTACAATATTTAAATTAATACTTAATAATAAAATACAGTTTTAATAAAAACTACATTTTGAAAATGCAAAAACGGCAAATGTCATGATGTAAAAAGTCTTTCAAAGAAGACGTCTTTACAAACTTGTTTTTTTTTTAATTTTCTAAAATGAATGTGAAGCTGTAAAGTGTTCTGTATGGTGTTCTTAATGAACCATATATATCTCTGATCATGACTTAAAAAGTATATGTGATCACCTTTTCCAAAGTTGACATTGCTCAAACCTTCCATTGGGAAATACCAATATTTACAAATGATGCAATGGAATATTGTATGATTAATGTTGAAAAAGTGGGCCGATGATTTCTCAAAACAAACAGTTGTATGTAATGGAATCCAGTGTTTACAGTAGGTTTCTCATGTTTCAGGACACACACAAATGCAATCAGAAGTGTTATGGGTTTCATTCGGATGCTCCTCCCAGTGGGTGGGGCTTGTTGAGGCTTACGGGCTGACGTAGCCGTGCTGTGACAGGACGTTTGGCAGAGCGTCAGGACTGATGGACAGCAGGTGACACAGCCCCAAAGTGCTCGGATCCAGCTGCTGCTGCAGCAGCAGGTTCAGTAACACACACCCTACAGTGGAACAAACCACAGCATCATCACAACACACTGACAACAGAAACATGAAGATACACGCAAGACATCTGATCGGCGTTACCCTCCTGTTGGTGATCGGCGCGGACGGTTCGGTCCGATCGTGGCTCTTCTGTGAGGGAACGTTTGGACTGAGCTGCTTTACCTTCTGACAGATTTTGAAAATGTGATATTAAGGGACTGAATGACAATGTAAACACATCAGCAGACAGGAAAGAAAAGAATTCATACCCTCTAATAAATGGGCTTTTTTGACAGGAGATATTTTCTTGGAGAATTCGGCTGCAAAACTTTCTTTACTCATGAACGCTCGACCCGCAGGAGACTGAAGACTGTTAACACAACAATAACACACCAATCAACTCATATTTGTCTAGACAGTGACCTGTCGATAAATAAACAAGGTATTAATATTAATTGTAATAATATATTTTAAAAACAGTAATAGCTATACTTTTAATAACAATTGGACTAGTAATTAATATTTTTATAAAAACAAGCAATAGTATTACATGTTTAACAACATTTATATTTTTTATATTATATTTAAAAGTATTGTTTACTTATTTAATAATAATAATAATAATAAATACAAAATAATTATTATTACTACTACTATTATTCATGTTGTTATTCATAACCAATTTAATAATAATAATTAAAGAAAAATTATCAATAATAATTATTGCCTTTTATAATCACAATTTTTATTATTATTGCTATTAATATTAATACTACTAATACCATTGTTGTTATTAAATAAAATCATTATTATTATTATTTATTTCAAATACTTTTTTTATATTAATAATAATAATTATAATTCACTTTTTTGTAGTATGATCATAATTAATATTTCCGTTGTTATTAAAAAATAATGAAGTATTACTATTACTTATTCAGTATTATTCAGTATTATTATAATAATTATTCATATTATTATTTAAATATTTAGTAGCATTTCATTTAATAAAACTTAACAAACAAACAAAGTAACATGATGCACTGTGGAGTGGAGTGGAGTGCATGCAAAGAGACATGCAAAATGTTGTACCAGTCTCTGGTCAGCTCTCTCTCATTACCAGTTTCTGCAACAAAAATGAATGCTGTATTTACATGTTTCGTGCAGGAGTGCCGGGCTGCTTTCCTCCGCGCTCAATGCTCTGAAGTTTCCCTCTCATCTCATTCATCTCGGCTTCTTTAAAGTGCAGCTCTGACTGCAGCGACTGCACCTGCAGCGAAATACACGTAACGAGCTCATCCGAACGGATTCATCAGCCCAATCATGTCATGAGTCAAACCCGTGTGCCGTACCTTCCTGGACAGCTCCTTCTCGCGTTCGCTCTGAGCGTGAGCTTTCTCCTTCTCCAGGGCGAGCTGGGTCTGCCGCTGCTGCTCCTTCTCCTGGTTCGCCAGCTTCAGGGAGTCCCGCAAGACTCTGATCTCTCCGTTCTTCATCAGGATCTCCTCCTCTACCTCCTTCAGCTGAGTGTGAACAGAAACGCAGACAGAGTCATGAAAAACAAAACGATGTCTGTTTTAGTGTAAGAATCACTGCCTCAAAAGTGGACTTCAGGAATAAACTGCTATAATGGGGCCTCTATGAGAGCAAATAAAGCAATTTTCTCCAATGAACCACCCAGAAGAACTGCGTGTTGTGTTGAAGAACACACCTTTTTCTTCAGGTCTGCTTGCTGTTGCTCTAAATGCTTGAAGTGCAGATCTTCTCCATCTTTACTGGAATGGCCATCTGTTGAGAGAGATGCAAATTACACATACACACTTGTTACATTTCTAGTTTAACCCATCTAGAGCCCATACAATGCAAAAATGAAATAAGCAAAGACGACTTTAAAATATATATATATATTGATCATAATAACAATAATAATTATTATACTTAATAATATTACTATACAAATTAATATACTTTAAGAACAAAAATAATCTAAATATTAATGCTATATTGATTTTTAAATTAAATTAAATTAAATAAGTATTATTCAATTAAATCTTATTATCTCTTCTTAAACATAATTGAATCTTAACTAATTATTATTATTATTATTAATATTATTACTATAAATCCACTGTGGGAGATGCAGATTTACACTCACAAACTTAAATTTGCAGTTTAACCAATCCAGAGTCCAAACGAAGCAAAAAATTAAATATGCAAAGAATTTAAACTTTGACTTAAAAATATTTCAAATAATAATAATAATGATAATAATTATAAAAAAATAATAATATTTATTTTGATAAGAATTAACATAATATTTAAGTAACAAAAAAATTAAATATATTTTACTAGATTTTCTGTTATTAAGTTTTTGTTATATTTGTTTTTTGTAATTAAATTAAATACGTATTATTACATTTAATCATATTATCTTAAATTTATAGTTATTATTAATACTATAAATCCACTGTGAGATGCTAAATAAAACCATACAATGCACAAATCAATTAAAATAAATAATAACTTTTTATTATTATTGTTGTTATTGCTATAAATCTGCTGTGAGAGACATAGCACACACAAACTCATTAAATTTCTATGCAAATTTGAGAAAGGACTTGTGGAATGTGCCTCCACTCCAAAATGTCTCATACTAACCAAACGCATCTTTTCTTGAGAAAGGACTTGTGGAATGTGCCTCCAAAATGTCTCATACTAACCAAACGCATCTTTTCTTTGCGCTTCTCTATTGTTATACGTGTTGATGCTGCCGCCGGCGTCTCCGATGGCAAATGTTTTCCGGCCGGATCTCACAGGTGCATCGCTCTGCTCTTCAGCAGAAGTGAACGCAGAACCGAACGGTCTCTTTGACCCACTGTTCTGGCCGTCTCCTGTGATGGCCTGGGACGCGATGATGTCAATCTGCTCCAGCTCATCCTGGGTGAAGTCAATGTCATCGTCGAACGGGTCGGGTTCAGCTGTGACCCGATGGCCTTTCAGTCTCTTGCTTGGTGGGAAGTCCATGACAAAGAGGAGCTTTTGGGAAAAAATTAAAATACACTGTTCAATGTGGGGCCAACTTTATATATATATATATAAACACAGAACAAAATACGTCCTGCAGATCAAAATTCAAATATAAAACACAAATATCCATGATCTATCAGGGCAATAAAAACAATAAAAAAAACATATAAAACAAAAAAAGAAAAAAAAGAAACTAATTTCAGTAGTATTAAACAAAAACCCAACTGACAATATTATAATGGTACTGGTCAAAGCATATAATCCAGTTATTTTCAAGCCAGATGCGGAAAATTGCATCTAATCTACATGCACTGGTCTTGTAGAGTCACATACTGGGTTTACTGTGGTATAACTGTAGTAAAGTGCTCAGGTTTATCTCAGGTTACCTGCTGCTTCAGTGCGTGTCTCTCTCACACTCCTGCGTGAGCGCGCTGCGCACACTCGACACGCAGGACCAAACTGTAAACCTGCCAAATAAAGAGTTACTCTGAACTATTAACATAAACACTAATGACTAAATAAATAAACGGAGAGAAGTTTATTTGAGGTTGGACACATCTCTGAGCTTTCAGCTTTGCCTCTGAATCAGTGTGGAGGAGGGTCCATGCGGACAGAAGAAAACGCACACGGCAGTACAACCTCATCTGATTGGCTGAAGATAGTGAATTGCAAAATGCAATGTGAACTGAATTGTCTATTGAACACACAACCAAAATACGGAAACGCTCGCGAGACAAGCGTCATATGCAAAAAGCGATTTGAACCGACTTTTATTTTGGAAACACACTCAAAGTAGTGATTTAAAAGTTATTATCTTGTCAAGTTTGGCCTAAATGAACAGTGCGTTTGGAGAGGTTTTCCCTTTTTAAATATCCGCGCACGATTAACTGTGGAACTACGGATTGTAAAAAAAAATAAAAAATAAAAAAATAACCTAATTGCGCCTTTTTTTTAAAATAAATAAATCTCACAGTTCGGACTATGTGCCATCTGGGAATGGTCTCAGAGAAATTCATTAAAATATGATGTCCTCTACAGAGGGAAAAAAGTCCATGCCTGGGTCCCCGGAGGATATGCATATATATATATATATAAATCCCTTATACGTCTACGGAAAAATATATATATATATATAAATCCCTTATACAATTAACTAGATGCAACATATATTATAAATAAGTATCCAAAAGTACGCATCGTAACAGCTACAGCTGACTCGTTGGATACGTGACACGCCGTCTGTTTATGGAAATGGTTGTTTGTGACGTCAGAGAGCCAGCTCGCGCGCTGATTGGCGGAGGCGCGCGGCCGCGGAGTGTTTACCATCAGAGCTCGGAACAACAGCCGCACGTAGCGCGAGTCACCGCCGGAGGAGGAAGTCCGTGGTCGAAAATAGCGTTTTATTTGGCCGTTTTCACTACCGCGTCGATAAAACCACTTCCATCAGCTGCGGAAACGCTTTGTATCCCTAAACCGAATCACTGAAGCAGGTCAGTGGCGTCTAACAGGCGTTTTTCCGTGTTGTTTTGAACAAAGGAACGCGCCAAAGACCCTGGCCTGCTGAGCTCAGCTGCACTTGAGCTGATTGATCTCGCGCTCACAATCTGGTTGTATTTCACAGTTTGACTGCGTCTTCCCTTTCAGCTCATGCGAAATCTTCACGATGAAAACCGAAGTGTCTACTGCTGCTAACTTTGTCACCCGTCTGCTGAGAGGAACGGGACTGCTTTCAGAAGAACTGCTGCAGCAGTTCAGATTCTCTCTGGAAGAAGCTTTAGGGGGTAAGAGAGCATCGGGCAGGATCTCTCTATGGTTTAGAAGTCAATCCAACTACATCATAGACCAGATTTTGTAGTTTACAATGAAAACGAACATTATTTTGAACAAAGCAGATGAAGGTTTATTGCAGCACCAAAGTCCATTTACTGAAACTTGCATCATTTTGTGTTTTAACCCTTTAGCTATCACCCCCCATTTTTTAAAAAAAATAGGCGTTTAAGTGCACTATCCAAACTTAAATTGTTGTAATTTATGAACGCTTTGGAATATTGACCTAAGATTGGTCTCTTTTTAAAGAAAAAAAAAAAATTAGCAGATTTTGGCAAAAGTGGATTTTTTTTTCCAAAAAATTAAAGTATCTAAAAGTTATAGAAGTTTAAATGTACCGTAAATAAAATGCGCTATATTAATTTTATTTATTATAAATATTTTACATAACAGGTTTTACTCTAAAATGGGTATAAAATTAAAGCCTTGTGTCTAAATAAGTTATGTTCCAAATTTGAAGTTGATATTAAAAAAATTGAGGTTCCTGTGAGATTTTATTTAGGGCATCATACCACAAACAGCCACTGGGAGCCATCAAAACTCCTTTGAATTTTGCGTAATGAATTTCTCTCTAGATTTCTGTCAATTTTACTTCTATCTCAAAATAACCACCAAATATGGAATCCTGAGACTCAGACCTTTCCAATGATATGTTTGTTGCCAAGATTATAAAAAGACCATAATGCATTTTGTAATATGACACTTGACACTGCCCACTAAGGGGGAGGAGACAGCCATAAGAATTTAAAGTACAATTTCCATGGTAACGCAATGTCTGATTTCAAAATGGTTTTCACAGGATGAATCTTGGGCTTCTAAGCTTTCAAATGATATACATAATTTATGATGATTACTAAAAGATTTTATAGAGAAAAAGAACAACAAAAAAAAAAGCACCAAGCGTCCCAAACGTGGGACGGTGACAGTTAAGGGTTAAAGTACCAGAGACTTTGCCAGAGAACTGCAAATAAGGCCAGGTTCGATTGCTAACGTTCTTCTTTCATTGTAGATCATTATCAGCACCACTGGTTCCCAAACGCACCCTGCCGAGGTTCGGGTTACAGGTGCATCCGGATCAACCACAAGATGGACCCTTTGATAGGCAAAGCGGCCTGTACGATCGGACTCACAAAAGAGCAACTCTTTTCACTGCTGCCAAGCGAACTCACCATGTGGATCGACCCGTATGAAGTGTCCTACCGGATCGGAGAGGATGGGTCCATATGCGTCCTCTATGAGTCCACACCTCCGGACACAAACCAGCCGGAAAGCTGCAAAGATGAACTGAGAATCAGACGGCCGAGTCCGTCCAAATCCTTCAGCATGATGACCTGCTCCAGCTGAAGAGTGATTCTGTGTAATTAACTGCTTGTGAGCTTCGCCCACATTCAGTTTCTTCTTAAACCTTGTTTTTTTTTTTTTAGACAGATTTTTTTTAAATCAACGTGAAATCTTCATCCTATTGACCTCATGGTGAAAACAAATGTATTTTGATTAAATGTGTTTTAAGCTCCCTGTACAGTCATGTTGAATATGTTTTTTTTTTTTTAATTTCTATTAAAATGTTTCTATGAATTTCTAAAAAAATATTGTGGTTATTCCATGTAACTATATTCGATACACAGATTTAATCAGAACATAAGCCATAAGAGAGACTCTTTATACTTACAATTTATTAATTACCTTATTTTTCTAACACTTAACAAGTTTCTTAATGATTAGACAGGCTATAAATTCGCATCTTTCTTAAAAACTAATTTATTCTTCCTAAAGTTTCTTGTATATGGAATTTACCTTAAATAATAAATGAATAATAATTACAATGAAATATAACATATATAACATTCAGTCCTAGACACAAAAAGACATATCTTAAAATTAATTAAATGAAAATTAAATGAAAAAAAAAAAAAAAAAAAAACGAACAAAGAATGATATTTCTGGATGTGAATCTCAAAATAAAATGTTGAATCACTATTATAACTAACTTTTTGCTTGGTAATACTTTTAATGGTTGATCTTAAAGAACATTTCTTTAATTTAGTTTGTATTTAAATATTTATAAGGCCTTTTCATTGAATTTTCTTAGTCTCCTTACATTTACATAAACATTTGAAATCATGCATAGTCATAAATAAATGTATACATTTAGCAGTCACTTAATTATTTTAAAAAGTTTTAATTATCCTACTAGACCAAATACAACAAACTTCGGCCTCTAAAAGTGTCCCTCACATTTTATTGCTTTAGTTTTTAATTTTTAGATTTTGATTTTCTAATTCTTTGCCAATACCCCAAACCCTTACAATCTCAACCTATTAAACATATTTTTAAATATTCTTTAAATGCAGATTATATACAATAATTATATTAATAAGGTATAGAATTTAAAATGTATTCAAGTAATATCTATAAATTATTTATTTATATGTATTCATTAATTATTTTAACTTATAAGTCCAAAAATGGGATGTTTTGAGTTTTTCTGAGTAAATCATGTGCAAGCGAACAGAAAAGGGAAGAAAAACAGCAATCATATGTTCATGACATCATTTTATAGACACAGTCTTATCATTTTTCATATTCGGGTAAAAATAAATATAACTTTTTTTCTCAATAAAATATATATATATATATATATATATATATATATTACATTTACATTTAGTCACTTAGCAGACGCTTTTATCCAAAGCGACTTACACACGAGGACAAAGAAAGCAATCAAAATCAACAAAAGAGCAATGAAATATAAGTGCTATAACAAGTCTCAGTTATCCTAAACACAGTATACGTAGCAAGGGCTTTTAAATAATATAATAAATAAAAAGAAAACAGATAGAATAGAAAAAGAATAGAGCAAGCTAGTGATAGAGGTCTTTTTTTTATAATTGTATAATAAATGAAAAGAAAAATAGATAGGATACAAAAAGATTAGAAAGGTAGTTACAATTTTTTTTTTTTTTTTTTTTTTTAATAGAATTAGAATAATGAGGGATAAAAGTTAGAGGGTCAAATAAAGATGGAAGAAATGTGTTTTAAGCCGATTCTTGAAGATGGCTAAGGACTGCTTCTTTGGGATGGCACAATCAAGCGATGTTCACTTGCAGAACGCAAGCTTCTAGAGGGCACATAAAAAAGTGACTTTGTGCTTCTTTGGGATGGCACAATCAAGCGATGTTCACTTGCAGAACGCAAGCTTCTAGAGGGCACATAAGTCTGATGTAATGAATTTAGGTAAAGGGGTGCAGAGCCAGTGGTGGTTTTGTATGCAAACATCAATGCCTTGAATTTTATGCGAGCAGCTATTGGTAGCCAGTGCAAATTGATAAATAGAGGTGTGACGTGTATTCTTTTCGGCTCATTAAAAATGAATCTTGCTGCCGCGTTCTGGATTAATTGTAAAGGCTTGATAGAATTGGCTGGAAGACCTGCCAAGAGAGCGTTGCAATAGTCTAGCCTGGACAGAACAAGAGCTTGAACAAAGAGTTGTGCAGCATGTTCTGAAAGAAAGGGCCTGATCTTCTTAATGTTGAATAAAGCAAATCTGCAGGAACGGACAGTTTTAGCAGTGTGGTCTGAGAAAGTTAGGTGATCATCAATCATAACTCCAAGGTTTCTGGCTGTTTTTGAAGCAGTTATGGTTGATGTGCCTAACTTGATGGTGAAATTGTGATGAAACGATGGGTTTGCTGGAACCACAAGCAGTTCTGTCTTGGCAAGGTTGAGTTGAAGGTGATGGTCCTTCATAAATTATATATATATATATATATAATTAAATTTTTGGATCGATAATACTTATAAATCTTTCTGTTGTTTTCATCATGCGCAAGCGAAATGAAAAAGGAAGGAAAACAGCAATCATGCGTTAATGACATCATTTTATTGATACGGTGGGGCGACAGTTTGATTGTCACTTTCAGCATCCAATCATCGGACGAATTTAACAATGACAAACACTTCTGACCAATGAAAAAACGCAACCCCTGCGTCCGGCCAATGAGAGCGCAGAGGGGGCGTGTCCTCGCGAAAGCGGTAGTAGCGCTACACCCGTCGTGTGTCAGACGCGGCTCCTCCAGAAGTTTTGCGCCTGACCCCGAACATCTCGCCCGGACTCTCAAATCTGCGCCAAAACCCCCATCAGTTTTCGGTTCTTCTGGGTTATGGAACTGGATAAAATGGACGAAAACGACTGGAAATATCACGGGGAGGGCAACAAGAGTCTGGTTGTCGTGTCTCATTTGCAGGTTTGTGTTTAATAGTTACTAGCTTGTAGCTTAGCCAAGATTCATATAAACTCAAGCGAATCGGATTCAATCAACAGAAAATCAAATCAAACTACTTGGAAAGGACCTAAACATAAAGTTTAGTAACCATATACCACTACCAGACGGACACGAACTCCTTCTTTGTCTTAAAAGGGTGTTGTCAGGGCTTTAAAGCTAATAGCCACCTAGCAGGCTAAACCAGGATTCATTGATGAAGTGAATGCACTACATGTGTCATTGTGTGTTACCCATCTCACCCACTTTATAAGCTCTAAAGTTCATTAAATCTATTTCATTCGCATATGTATTGATATGTAATGCTGAGATTCACTGAGTGAACGGTCAGTGGTGATGTTTTAGTTTCAGGATGGTTCTGTGCATCTAAAATCGGGTCTTTATTGGCGATAAGATTATATACACTAAACATTTCCCCCTGTGCAAGTTCATTTCGGAAACCTTTAAAAGTCCCCCCCTTCATTAGGTAAAACAAATTGGGGGTCTAGATCAGTTTTAGACCACCATGATGGATGGTAATAAAGATGTTGATCACTTTTATGGCTGATCTTTGGTGGGAAAAGTACAATCAGAGACTAAAAAGATCTTGCCATATGAGTTTTCAACAGTGTAATATTGTTTTAACGTATTAGTTGGGTTATTGCATGTAAAAATACTTGGTCTAAGCACTAAACTCTTAGTCTAAACTCTCCTGATGTGGACAAAGGAGATAAGTTTTTAATAAAATCTATTCCAGATAAGTCATAATGTGTGTCTTAGTTATTATAACAAAATGAAACTGTATGTAAATAATTCATGTGTCAGTTCATTCAGCTTGTAGGTGAGTCCTTGTCTCACTAGCATTGCAATGTCAAGGTCCTGTTTTGTTAAGATGGAGGATATGTTCCTGTAAAACAGAAACGGCTTAAGCTTCGTCAGATTTTCCAGCTTGTTTGTGATCGTCTGTACCATCATATGATAAAAAAAAAAAAAACGTTTGGGGTCATAAATGGGCTGGATCTGTGTTACAGATTAAGACACGGAGTTGTGTGTCCAATCACAGGAAGCTGCCCGAGACAACAATGACCAATATCTCTATTTGCTGGCTACTGACTTTGTTTCACACTAACGCACTTATTTTTATTTCATGACAATTAAACACTTTTCCCCCTAGAAGTTCTCATTAGAATAACACACTTCTACTATTATGTGAAAAAAAATAAGACCCACATACAACAAATTAATACATAATAAAGCCTAATTAGGGCCCGAGCACCGATGGGGTGAGGACCCTCTTGTATCTGCTTTGTTTATTATTATTATTATTCTTCTTCTTCTTCTTCTTCTTCTTCTTCTCCAAAATGAATCGCATTTTTGAGGGCCTAAACATGCTCGAAAAGTACTTAAACTTTGCACACGCGTCAGACCTGGTTAAAATTTACGTCTGATATAGGTTTCAGAAGAGGGTGTGGCAAAATGGCTCGACAGCGCCACCTACCCTAAAATAAATAAACAGCCCTTGAGCTGTGTTTCACGTACATGCACAAAAATTGGCACACATATGTAAAGCATCAGTACCTACAAAAAAGACTCTTGGAGCAATATCCGAAACCCAACAGGAAGTCGGTTATTTTTAATTTTATGAGCAAATTTTGCATCATTTTTGTTCATTTGCATGCCTTGTATTTTAACGAACTCCTCCTAGAGATTTATTCAGATCAACACCAAATTTGGTATGCCTAATCTAAAGGCCTTTGCGATGTTAAATTGCGAAAATCTTGAGTTTTTGTTAAAGGTCGTGTCCATGGCGGCCTGACGAATTTCGATGATTCGCCATGGAAAATGAAGTTGCTATAACTCAGACATACAATGTCCAATCTGCCCCAAACTTCTCATGTTTTGATAAGACTCCTGACCTGAACAGATTGATATGCCCATATTCAGTTATAGTCATAGCGCCACCTACTGGCAACAGGAAGTGACATATTTTACACTGTAACAAAGTACCCCGAGAAATTTTATGACATAATTTTTTTTTTTTCAGTCATTCTATTCTAAAGGGCCTGTGCGATGTTAAATTGTGAAGATCTTGAGTTTTCGTTAAAGGGCGTGTCCATGGCGCCGTCACAAAATTCGATGTCTCGCCATGGCAATAAAAGTTATTGTAACTCAGGCATAAAATGTCCGATCTTGCCCAAACTTCACATGTTCGATAAGAGTCCTGGCCTGAAGACATCTGAAGGCCAATATTCCATTGGGTGTGGCAAAATGCCTCGATAGCGCCACCTATACATTTTCAACGGAGGTGCGCCTCGAGCTACGTTTCACGTACATGTACAAAAATCGGTACACACATGTAACACACCACCACTACCTACAAAAAAAAGTCTCTTGGTACAAAATTCGAATCCCAACAGGAAGTCAGATTATTTTGAATTTTCTCTGCAAAATTTGTGTCGTTTTTGCCATTTTCAGGGGTTGTACTTTAACGAACTCCTCCTAGAGATGTATTCAGATCAACACCAGAACTTTGTCAGTGTAATCTAAAGGCCTTTGCGATGTTAAATTGCGAAGATCTTGAGGTTTCGTTTTAGGGCGTGTCTGTGGCGGCCTTACAAATTTCGATGTTTCGCCCATGAAAAAGGAAGTTGGTATACTCAGACATACAATGTCCAATCTGCCCCAAACTTCACATGTTTGAGAAGACTCCTGACCTGAATATATCTACATGCCAATATTGAGATATCGCTATAGCGCCACCTGCTGGCAAAAGGAAGTGACATGTTTTACGCCGGTAACAAACTACTCCTAGATATTTTATGACATTTTATAAATTTTTTTGGTCAGTATAATCTAAAGGCCCTTCCGATGTTAAATTGTGAACATCTTGAGGTTTCCATTGAAGGGAATGTGGCCATGGCGCCCGTGACAAAGTTCGATGTCTCGCCATTGGTATAGAAGTTATTGTAACTCAGGCATAAGATGTCCGATCTTCCCCAATCTTCACATGTTCGAAAAGAGTCTTGGCCTGAACACATCTGAAGGTCATTATTCCACTATAATCATAGCGCCACCTGCTGACAACAGAAAATGGCTTATTTTACACTAACTTAAACATGCAATTTCCAATCTGCACCAAACTTCAAATATTTGATAAGAGTCATGGCCTGAAGATATCTAAAGGCCAATATGTTCAGTTATAATCATAGGCCACCTGTTGGCAATAGGACACAACATACTTTATACTAACTCAAACATTCCATGTGTCACATCTGCCCTAAATTTCATATGCTTGATAAACAGTGCTGGACTGACGAAATGTACATGCCCAAAATTCAAGTTATAGTCATAGCGCCACCAGCTGGCAGCAGGGAAGATTGGCACATATTACATGACTTTGGGCATATTCTGTCTTATAATTTACCACATTAAACGCATATTTCTCGCCCGTTCGCGGTTTTTACAAAAGCCACCCGGTGGTGGTGAGCCCGGGTGCGAGGGCCCATCATCGCTGCTTGCAGCTTTAATTGTATTTAAAATTACAGTTAGCTAAATCCATAAAAAAAACATTTTTAACTAAAACTAAACTAAAGATGATGGAAACTTTTAATTTCAGCTGGTTGCTAGCTAACATTTGTCATTTTTATTTCGTTAACTTGATTTAACTAAAACTGAAGTGAAAATGAATTGAGAACTATATAGACATTTTACACAAGACGCAAAACCTACTAAAAATGACAAAAACATTAGCCACAATAGTAAATATTGTGTACAAATGGTTACATATTAAAACTAGAATCTGATTCAAATGACTCTAAAACTCTAGTAGCGTATGTCAATGCTACTAAAATAAATAACTAAAACTGTGTGTGATAATCTGTTTATTTTTCCTTTAACATTTTAGTTTGAAATTATGATTATTTTAATCACGAGCGCTTCATCCTTTACGGGTAACATTTTGTGAGGCAGAAGATTTATTTCAGACCAAATTACACCAAACTTCGGCCTCCTAAAAGTGTCCCCTCAAATTCTTATTGCTTTAGTTTTTTAATTTTTAGGATTTTGATTTTCTAATTCTTTGCCAATACCCCAAACCCTTACAATCTCAACCTATTAAAACATATTTTTAAATATTCTTAAATGGCAGATTATATACATTAATTTATATTAATAAGGATTCGAATTTAAAATGTATTCAAGTAATATCTATAATTATTTTTCTAGATGTAGTCATTAACTCTTTAACTGATACGTCCAAAATGGGGGGGATGTTTTGAGTTGTCTGATTAAACTCATGTGCGAAGCGAACAGAAAGCAAGGGAAGAAAAACAGTAAAAGCATCATGTGTCATGACATCATTTATCGGACACGAGTCTTATCATTTTTCTATATTCGTGGTAAAAATAAATATAACTTTGTTTCAATACAATCCAAATTGAGAGATAGGATATATATATAATATAATATATCATATATATAGAGATATTTACTTTATTTAGTCATTTAGCAGACGCCTTGTATCAAAAGCGACTTACAAATGAGGACAATGGAATGACAATCAAAAAACAACAAAAGGCAATGATTATATGCTATAACAAGTCTCAGGTAGCCTAAACACAGTATACTAGCAAGGGCTTTTAAATAATATAATAAATAAAAAGAAAACAGATATAATAGAAAAAGAATAGAGCAAGCTAGTGATAGAGGTCTTTTTTTTATAATTGTATAATAAATGAAAAGAAAAATAGATAGGATTAACTCAAAAGATTAGAAATGTAGTTACATTTTTTTTTTTTTTTGTTTTAATAGAATTAGAATTTGAGGGAAAAAGTTACTAGGTTCAAACTAAAGATGGAATAGATGTTTTTTTAAGTCCGATTCTTGAAGATTGCTAAGGACTCAGGCTGCTCGGATTGAGCTGGGCAGGTCATTCCACCATGAGGGAACATTTAATTTACGCACAAGTCCGTAAAAGTGACTTTGGTGCTTCTTGGGATGGCACAATCAACAATCGATGTTCACTTGCCGAACGCAAGCTTCTAGAGGGCACATAAGTCTGAAGTAATGAATTTAGGTAAAGGGGTGCAGACCGAGCCAGTGGTTGGTTTTGTATGCAAACTCAATGCCTTGAATTTTATGCGAGCACCTAATTGGTAGCAAGTGCAATTGTTAAAGAGAGGTGTGTTGTGACGTACTTATTCACTTTTCGGCTCATTTTAAAAATGAATCTTGCTGCCGCGTTCTGGATTAAGTGTCAAAGGCTTGATAGAATTGGCTGGGAAAACATGCAAGAGAGCGTTGCAATAGTCTAGACTGGACAGAACAAGAGCTTGAACAGGGATTGTGGCAGCATGTTCTGAAAGAAAGGGCCTGATCTTCTTAATGTGGAATAAAGCAAATCTGCAGGAACGGACAGTTTTAGCAGTTGTTGTGGTCTGAGGAATAGTTAGGTGATCAGTCAATCATTGAACTCCAAGTTTTCTGGCCATGGTTTTTTGAAGGAGTTATGGGTTGATGTGCCTAACTTGATGGTGAAATTTGGATGAAAACGATGGGTTTGCTGGAACCACAAGCAGTTCTGTCTTGGCAAGTTTGATTTTGAAGGTTATGGTCCTTCATAAATTATATATATATACTCATATATAAACTTAAATTTTGTCTGGCATCGTAATGTGGAAAACACTTATAAATCTTTCCTGTTGTTTTCATCATGCGCAAGCGAAATGAAAAAGGAAGGAAAACAGCATCATGCGTTAATGACATCATTTTATTGATACGGTGGGGCGATCAGTTTTGATTGTCACTTTTCAGCATCCAAATCATCGGACGAATTCTAACAATGACAAACCACTTCGACCAATGGAAAAAAAACAAAAAAACGCAACCTGCGTCCGGCCAATGATGAGCGCAGAGGGGGCGTGTCCTCGCGAAAGCGGTAGTAGCGCTACACCCGTCGTGTGTCAGACGCGGCTCCTCCAGAAGTTTTGCGCCTGACCCCGAACATCTCGCCCGGACTCTCAAATCTGCGCCAAAACCCCATCAGTTTTCGGTTCTTCTGGGTTATGGAACTGGATAAAATGGACGAAAACGACTGGAAATATCACGGGGAGGGCAACAAGAGTCTGGTCGTGTCTCATTTGCAGGTTTGTGTTTAATAGTTACTAGCTTGTAGCTTAGCCAAGATTCATATAAACTCAAGCGAATCGGATTCAATCAACAGAAAATCAAATCAAACTACTTGGAAAGGACCTAAACATAAAGTTTAGTAACCATATACCACTACCAGACGGACACGAACTCCTTCTTTGTCTTAAAAGGGTGTTGTCAGGGGCTTTAAAAGCTAATAGCCACCTATCAGGCTAAACCAGGATTCATTGATGAAGTGAATGCACTACATGTGTCATTGTGTGTTACCCATCTCACCCACTTTATAAGCTCTAAAGTTCATTAAATCTATTTCATTCGCATATGTATTGATGATGTAATTGCTGAGATTCCACTGAGTGAACGGTCAGTGGTGATGTTTTAGTTTTCAGGATGGCTTCTGTGCATCTAAAATCGGGTCTTTATTGGCGATAAGATTATATACACTAAACATTTCCCCCTGTGCAAGTTCATTTCGGAAACCTTTAAAAGTCCCCCCCTTCATTAGGTAAAACAAATTGGGGGTCTAGATCAGTTTTAGACCACCATGATGGATGGTAATAAAGATGTTGATCACTTTTATGGCTGATCTTTGGTGGGAAAAAGTACAATCAGAGACTAAAAAGATCTTGCCATATGAGTTTTCAACAGTGTAATATTGTTTTAACGTATTAGTTGGGTTATTGCATGTAAAAATACTTGGTCTAAGCACTAAACTCTTAGTCTAAACTCTCCTGATGTGGACAAAGGAGATAAGTTTTTAATAAAATCTATTCCAGATAAGTCATAATGTGTGTCTTAGTTATTATAACAATGGAAACTGTATGTAAATAATTCATGTGTCAGTTCATTCAGCTTGTAGGTGAGTCCTTGTCTCACTAGCATTGCAATGTCAAGGTCCTGTTTTGTTAAGATGGAGGATATGTTCCTGTAAAACAGAAACGGCTTAAGCTTCGTCAGATTTTCCAGCTTGTTTGTGATCGTCTGTACCATCATATGATAAAAAAAAAAAACGTTTGGGGTCATAAATGGGCTGGATCTGTGTTACAGATTAAGACACGGAGTTGTGTGTCCAATCACAGGAAGCTGCCCGAGACAACAATGACCAATATCTCTATTTGCTGGCTACTGACTTTGTTTTTCACACTAAACGCACTTATTTTTATTTCATGACAATTAAACACTTTTCCCCCTAGAAGTTCTCATTAGAATAACACACTTCTACTATTATGTGAAAAAAAAATAAGTTGTAGATACTATAAAGTAATACTTAATAAAGCCTAATTGTATTTAAAATTACAGTTAGCTAAATCCATAAAAAAACATTTTTAACTAAACTAAAATAAAATATGGAAAACTTCTAATTTCAGCTGGTTGCTAGCTAACATTTCTCATTTTTATTTAGTTAAACTTGATTTAACTAAAACTGAATTGAAAATGAATTGAAACTATATAGACATATTTTACAAAGACAAACCTACTAAAAATGACAAAAACACAGCAAAGTTAAATATTGGTAAAAATGGTAAATATTAAAATAAAATCTGATTCAAATGACTAAAACTGTAGTAGTATCTCAATGATACTTAAATAACTGAAAATGTGTGATAATCTGTTTATTTTTCTTAATATTTTAAGGTGAATTATGATTCATTTACTCACGAGCTTCATCCTTTTACGTTTAACATTTTTGTGAGGCAGAAGTATGTTTTGTAAGTGTTGAGCAAGTGTGTTTAGAAACTGCATTTGCGTTTAAGTCACCAACGATTGCATCAGTCCATAAAACAAACCGTCAGACAGTGAGTTCATCATCATTGCTGTGATATCACCTTTACCTCTGTGGACCTTTTAAGATCTAAGAGCATTCTGGGAAAAACCGTGTGTATTCAGTTCACAGTTGAGTGGATGGAGCATTTGTTGTGCACACAAGTACAGTCACAGGCAAACCTGTTTCAGAGGATTCCCTTCTGAACTAAAACAAGACTTGGATACAGACAGCGATCAAAGTCTGTGTGAAATGACCCGTGCGATTCTGTTTTCAAACTTGTCACTTTCTATTACAGCACTGTCGAGTTCTTCGTCTGCTGAAGTTTCCCTCTGAGGACTCTGCACATACACGACAGGTAAAACTTCCCCAAATAGACACTACTGAACGTTATTACTTCCCAAATTTCTCCAATATGCACCATATAACAGTGTTACATTTTCTCACACTATGAAAGTGATGGTAAATTGTTGATAAAACTTGTAAATAGTTAATACAAGTAATGAAAACAGTTTTGGTGATTGATTAGACTGCTCTACAATCTGTTTGGTTAATGTCACAGCTAATTTGATGGTGAAAGATCTATTAATAGTATCTGTCAGCCAGCTGGACAGCTGTAACACCAAAATGGTTACTGAACCTCCGACAGAGATTGATTGGATGGATATTGTGACCGATTTCAAAACATGGAAAGAATGACTTTTCCATTAATTGTACGGATGAATAAATATTTGCAATGCTTGGAAAAATGGATTGTGTTTATGACTTAAAGGGATACACCACCACAAAATGAAAATCTAGTCATTAATCACTTACCTCCATGTCGTTCCAAACACGTAAAAGCTTTGTTCGTCTTCGGAACACAATTTAAGATATTTTGGATGAAAACCGGGAGGCTTGTGAACTGTCCCAGAGACTGCCAAATAAATAACAGTGTCAAGGGAAGTCCTGGCCTAAAACATCGTCAGAATACTCCATCTGCCATCAGTGATTCAACCGTAACATTATGAAGCGACAAGAATACTTTTTGTACACGAAGAAAACTAAAATAACGTCTTTATTCAACAATTCCTCTCCTCCGTGTCTCTCTGCATCATCAAAGCCCCATTTAGGAGAATATCCGCTAAATGCAAGCAGCGTACGCTCTTCTGTGTCAGCCGTGACACAAGGATATGTTTTCTGATGGCAGATGCAGTATTCTGACGATGCTTTTTATACTTTTCTGGACCTTGACACTGTTATTTATTTGGCAGTCTATGGGACAGTCACAAGCCTCCCGGTTTTCATCCAAAATATCTTAAATTGTGTTCTGAAGATAAAATGAAGCTTTTATGGGTTTGGAACGTCATGGGGGTGATTAATGACTAAATTTTCATTTTGGGGTGGAGTATCCCTTTAATGACATTGTATTATTTCCATCAATATAACTTAAGTATGGATGCATACATGACCAAACGATCAAGTTCTTTTGTCTTTTCAATAGTCACTTTCAATTTTAATCGTAGTTTTGTCAACAATTTCCACAAAAAGGCACAATGTTTGACGTTAAACATACTATTTCTGTGTGTGTTTTCTTGCACCGTATTGTAAGTTTTTAGCGTCTCTTGGTACGAGTATCTGCAACAATGTAAATATGCAAATATGCATCAAATATTTGGTTTTGGTTTTCTTGCATTGACGGTGTAGTGTCAGCTCATTTTCCTACGTCTTTCCTATCAGACTGCAGAACAAGCTTTTCGACACATCCTCAACATCGTGGATTATAGTAAATATGTCATGAAGCCTTTACTGGGGGAGAAATACGTTCACAGTGGAGTGAGTTACAGTTTAAGATGTTTGTGTACATTATTAAATCATGTTGCTTAAACACAAGCGTTGACCCAACAAATGAGCTGAAAGTAATGGCTTGAATGTTCACAGGAGGTTGTTAAACTACCGCTGGACTTTGTGAGACAGCTGTCGCTGAAGGTCCAACAAGAACGACCTGGTACGATTTGCAATTTTCAAGAGTTTTTTGCAGTGACATTGTAATGCCCCCCGAAAACCAACAGTTTTATGATAGTTGTTGTATTTTGATAGCAAAATCCTTGTATTACAGTAATCTCAACATAGATAATGGATATTATGGAATGGCTATAGATTCATCCTCTAAAAAAGTCATCTGAACATGTTTCTGTGAGATACAGTCAGTTTTTTAGACCGGATTTGATGTTGCGTAACAGTGTTGTGGTCTTTCCTTCATGCAGAACTGCGCTGTGATAAGGTCATGGACACATTCAGTGGGTGTGGTTTATGCCTTCCCAACCTGACCCAACTCCCCCTCCACCACCTCAGAGACCACAGACCTCCAATCTGCGTTGAGATTAAGGTGAACTCCTTCACTCTGAAGAACATAAAAGTTATTTTGAATAATGTGGGTAAGCAAACAGTTGCTGGTTCCCTGTCACTTCCACAGTATTTTCCCACTACTATCAAAGTCAATGGGGACCAGCAACTGTTTGGTTACCCATATTCTTCAAAATATCATCTTCTGTGTTCAGCAAAGGAAAGAAATTAATACAGGCTTGGGACAACATGAGAGTGAGTATGATATTTCTTCAAAAGCAGAGACATTTTAATCGCCCACGATCAAAAATCGTGATATCGCACACCCCTAGTTACGATGTATGTCCGGTTTAAGGGAATAATTCATCAAAAACTGAAAATATGCTGAAAACTTACTCAGGCCATTCAAAATGAAGATGAGCTTGTTTCTTGATGTGAAGCGATTTGGAGAAATTGAGCATTACATCACTTGCTCACCAATGGATCCTCTGCAGTGAATGGGTGCCGTCAGAATGAGAAAAGCTGCATGTTTGTAAGAAACAAATAATTAAGACGTTTTAACTTAAAACCATCACTTCTGGTCAAAATACCATTCCGTAATCCAAAATAATGCATCCTACAGTGAAAAAGCGTGGTCCTCCTACATCAAAATCCATATTTGTGTAGAACTGTTTTTGAAAGGAATATTATGAATAGAAGACTCATATCTTAGCCAGAAGCAATGGTTTTGAAGTTAAAAATGTCTTATGATAGATTACAAACATGCAGTTTGTGGATTACTTCCATTATTTGTGGATTATTGTGATGTTTTTATCAGCTGTCTGAACTCTCATTCTGACGGCACCCATTCACTGCAGAGGATCCACTGGTAGGCAAGTAATGTAATGCTACATTTCTCCAAATCAGTGCAGATATAGAAACAAATTCATTCATATCTTGGATGGTCTGAGGATGAGTAAAGTTTCAGCAAATTTATATTTTTGGAAAAACTATTCCTTTAACCCTCTTCTCCATCTTTAGATCATCATTAAATGAATATCTTATGCCATGGTCACAAGACAATGTGTACATTAAATCTCTTTGTAAATAAAGCTATATGCCTAATTTACATAGTTTTTCTCAAAATTATGACAGTGACTGAATTGTTTCCAAAACAATGACTTTCAAAACTATGCAAAAGTGTGCCAAAAAGCTCGCCTTGAATGTGTTGACTTTGGTGTCACATTTCTAAGCACGTCTGGTCATTGAACTTGCGGACAGTTGTTAATAAGTTTAACTGTATCTTCATGTTGTTAGGGTGTAAACACTCTTGAGTTAGATTAGTGACAGTTGTTAAACTGGAAGATCTGAGTCTCATAACAAAGAACTGTTTTTAAGGGATCAGTTTAAGATGAACGCCCGCTCTTGGGGAAGTAGACCAGAGCAGCCGAATGGCTCGTTGAATCTATTTGTGTGGAATTTAATCACATGGCCAGTCAAACAAAAAGGGGAAGGTGGTGTGAATCTGATCTGAAAGGCTTGTTTGTCTTCATAAAAACAACTAACATTCTTTACATAAAGTTATTCACAACACTTCATTGTGCAACTCAAGATGCGGAGATACAATTGCATATTTTTTCTTTTTCCCCACTAGCCAAAATGTGGATTTCTACCCTTTTCAAGCCACATAACCAAGGAATGTAAGCGCAAAGTTTGCAGATTCTGCATGCATCAGCATTACAAGGCAAGTACCAACTGAATATCTAGACGTTGGCAAACTTTTATAGAAGTGAAGCCAGATTTTTTTAAAGCAAACTTCTGCTTTACCCAAAAAAAAGAGGATGGTGCAGCAGTGTTAATTTTGGCAGGCATTTTTGATTTAGTCTTAGTCTTTATCTTGAAACGAAAATGCTTAATAGTCTTAGTCACATTTTAATCATTTGAGTCTTTCATAGTTTTGGTCGACGAAAAGTCATTGCATTTTTGTCAACTTTTAGTCATTACTTTTAGTCAATAATTTTAGCCAAACTGTAGTTAGCTAAATTTATTTTGGAAGCTATTTTTATATGTAGCCTTTAAACTAAAATAATCATTAATTCTTCTCTCTTTAGACCAAATCAATTAAGCTTAAGAGAAATTTAATCAAGGACTGAATTTGGAAAAACTTAAATAAATTATGACAATTCTCATTTTTGGGTGAACTATCCCTTTAACAGTAGTGAAAAAGGAGCAACTTATAAAAATATTATATATATATAATTTTTTTTTAAAGAAGCACAATTGGACAAATACAATAGAGATACAAATTAAACTCATTTTTAGATACAGTAGGTTTTACTTAACGTATACATTTATTTAACATCTTTTGTTGGTTAACATTAATGACAGATAGGTATTTAATTTGGAATGCTGTCCTTTTAAGATGGAATGCATGCATGAAATATTGACACAGGTTCAGTTTTCACCCACCTGTTCACGTTCACTTAATCCATAACCTACTGTATTTAAGTGAGATACTCTACACGATAAACATTTGGACTGCTGTGTGTGTATTTGAGCGCTGAGAACTGATCACGCACTGTATATGAGAACTGAGAGAGAACACTTCTATCAGCACGATTTCACCTATCCCGCCTTCACCAACTGTAAGTTAATCGACAACGAATTGTTATTCCCGGGAAAAACGGGACATCAGGTTACCTTATCCCTACCCCTTCAGGTGCTGAGGCCATTGTTTCAGATCGCTAGTTCGCGTTTTATTAGCCTATCCATTCACTGCGGCTGCTATACTGACTAGATATGCAAACGGACCTTATCCAATCGCAATCCAATGACAGGGACGCACATTTTGAAGGACAATAGCCTATAGGATACATTTTGAATGTCCGGTAGTCCTCAAATAATATTATAGTCCTGTCTCATCTAGTTAACGAAGATGCGGCATAAATTTCGTCATAATTTCATCATCAGATATTATTTTTAGCTCGTCAACGTCTCATCTTAGTCACAGAAAAAATGTTCGTTAATGAATATTTTTCGTCTTCGTTAACGAAATTAACACTGTGGTGCAGCATAGTGTAAATGTCCTGCTATCTGTTTGCACTCTGCGCTATCATATAATCGATTCTTTGTGGGGCTCGGATATTGCTGAAAATACAAAAATCAGTTTCAATCCCAAAGTAGAAGTGAAATGGAGAGTCTTTCATCATTACGTGACACTATGTAAACTTTACAGTAAAAACACAGTGAAATTACTAAAGCCGCGTTTCCACTGCTGGAACTTTACCCAGGAACTAGGGACTTTGGGCTGGTACTTGGTGTGTTTCCACTGCAGGAACCAGGAACTAAATAAAGTTCCAGGTAAAAAAAATGCCCCTCAGAAAGTCCCTGCTGGCGAGGTAGTACTTTTTCAAAGTTCAGGAACTTTCGGGGGCGGGACTTGGGCGCTGAGCATGCTGATTGGTAGAGTTCATGCAGTTGTGATTTCAACCACCATTTATTTGGACCATTTTCAAAATATTACTGTTATTGTGTCATTAAATGTAATTTTTAAAGTATTTCAGGCGAGAATGTAGTTGTTTAAAACTCAAATCTGCAGTTTATTTATAAAGACAGTGCCTATTTAAAAATGTGTTTCACTGATTTCGGAGACGGTCAGCTCCACACGATCAGCGGGAGCTCAGAGCTTATGTATCCGCCGAGAGCAGTGTCAACTCGGCTAGACCTTCTGACATTTGGCGCTGGCTCTGATGTCTCTTTAATGGTTAAACATAAAATATATTTCGTTTTGGGTAAATCTAACAGGTAATCTTTGGTCTGTATTCAATTTATCTATATGTTATAATGAAAATAAAAAGAAGCAATTGATATAATATTTCGTTTCATTGTAATGGCTGTATATATACACATTTCCCTGAACTAACAACACTTCTGCTACTATTATTATTAAATAAAAAAAAAAAGAAAGCAGTCATATTTAATATCATATTTCGTTTTATTGAAAATAAATAAACAGTGAGGAAAATTGCAGTAGCCAAGGTGAGCTGACTGATGTTATCAAGTACGCTGCTGTTTGCAGAATTACCGGACTTGCGTCATATCGTCCTTGGGAGAGATCACACTCCCGAGTTGAATGCGCAATGTCTGAACTAACGAGGATGCAAGTCCAAAATTTGCGTACTTTGTGTTGAGAAACGCGCACAGACCTACGTCACCAGACTATTTGCCTAATCTTCCCGGTACTTTAGACCTAGTGGAAACACAATAAGCAACAGGTCTGGGGAGAAAATAGTTCCTGGGGAAAAAAGTTCCTGGTACAATTGTTCCGGGTTATTTCAGTGGAAACGCGGCATAAGACGTTATTTTGTTCTTTACAGTTAGCCAATGGGAAGTGGAAGCGATTGAGCAGATATTGCCCTCTGGATCTCTTCTCAGGGTGAGTTACTGCTTCAGTCACTCAATGCAGGAATGGAAAACTGGATTTATATCTTTGGCTGATGGTAAGACCTTTAGTCAGCATTGTTAACAAACATAACTGACTGCGGCAAAGACATTCACCAAGCTGAATGCGTCACTGGCCTGTGTTAAAGCAAAGAATTTTCCACTTGGAAAAGGAGGATAATCAACATTTTTGCAAAAGTTGTGACTCACCTTTCCACTGTGAGACCAGCGCTATAATCTAGAATTCCTGAAGGCCTTGTACTGCTGCTAGAGTCATAGGAATGCTAAAAAACAAGATTCAGATGTGGTTATCCAGATAATCTCTAATTGTGCTGTCATGTCAAAATCAAAATGAGATGCAAAGAATTTAATATCAAAAGTGAACTAATTTTACACACTTGAATATAATTCAATATGTTGTATTCCAGGAGCAAACAGCGAATGTACGTTGCATTAAAGAACCTGTTAGAGGAACCACAAAACAACTTGAAAATCTTCAAGGTAAATATGAACTTCTGTAATTAATTCAGTCCTAAATCGCACAGATTTCAGCCTGCTGTCTATTTTTGGAACTTTACACTTCAGATTAAAGATTGAAAGTCTTCCCTAGACTTCCGTTGGTAGAATGTTCAGCATTCAAAAAGTAACGGACAGAGATGATGTCATGCATACTGATTCACAGTTGGTCTTTAATTCATCCACACCAATGGATGAGAACATTCTGCTTATTATAAGCACACACTGCAGTTTTGCCGTCTGCTGTCTTAAATGTTTGAACTTTTTAAAGCTTTGCTGACCTGCTGATCACCATCTTTATACCTGGTTTTGTGACTAGCTTAAAGACTAGCAAACCAGCTGGTTTAAGGTGGGGTTTTTTTCAAGAGAAAAAGAAAATCATATTAAACTCTAGCTACTATGTTTAATCCATTAGGAATGTTTGATAAATAGAAAAGTAGCATTAATTCATTGTTTCTCGCATCTTTTTTTTCAGGGTGGAGAGTTGATATTTAGCTGTAAAGATGATGCCAAGCAGCAACCCGAACTGAACGATCTCATTCAGCACCTTCGGCCTTATTTCTCTCATAGTAACGGCCTCTATAATGGCCACCAGCCAGGCAAAGCCATCCTGAATGAGTTCATTCAGGTGATCTGCTCCGCTCTGCTCAGCGGCGGGGACTCGAATCGCTCAGGAGAGCCCAGGAAGGTGCATCTGTCCGAGAGCAGGCCGCACTGTGAAGCCAGTCCCTTCCCAAGAGACCTGCTCCGCAACGGTGAGGACTTTACCAGTGACAGCTAACTAATGAATATTTGGATGGCCGGCAGTGAAGGGCTTTATGCCCTTCAAAATATTGCTAAATAAGTGCAATGGAAATCACTTCATTGATGAGTCACAATATATGCAAAGGAGTGAACTGGAGTGAAAGACATAGTTGAAGAAAAGAAACTTATGGGGTGTATAAAAGGCTGGATTGTTCAGGCATAGAAATGGCTGTAGTTGTAAATTGGTTACGCAAGAGCAGTAGAACACATTGAGCTCATTTTCATGTGTTCACAGGTAACCATGGCCTCCCTAAAGATAGTGTCCTTGCAAAAATCCTCCAAGTCCAGATGCTGGATAACCTGGATATTGAAGGAATCTACCCTCTGTACAAACGCGTGGAGCAGTATCTAGAAGAGTTCCCGAAAGAAAGGTGAATTTTTAATCTCGGATATCGAGTGCTGTCAGATCAATACTCCTGTGCAAGAATGTTTAGTTCCTGCCGAGTATAGATTCTGTTGGGCAGATAATGTGCAGCACTCACCTGTACTGAAATCATTTTAGTTGGGCATCTTAATCTTAATTTGTTTTGAGTTACAATAAATTATAGTACAATTTATTTTAAGTAAGTTTAAGTTATATTATGGTGCCTTGAAAGACTGAACAGACACTAGGTGGTGCAAAAGACTAATTTGTGAATGGATATACTTCATTCTAGTCATGAAGCACTGCAGCCACATGGTGGTCCTCACACGGGCTTTATGAACAAACATGCTGAAAATCACTTAAACATGTAATCAACACTTGTTTGTATCTCCAGAAACCGACTGCAGATAGATGGGCCTTATAATGAGAGTTTCATGGACAAAGTGAAAAACTGTCCTACTGAAGATGACGGCTCCGTAGAATATGCAGTTGGGAAGGTAAGAAAGATGCCGAGAAGTTTAGGTTTGAATTTAACAAGAAGAAATGTACAGGTTGTATTTCATCTCGAAATCAAAAAGAAAAATTCAGTAATTAGGCATTTGACTTAAAAAAAAAAAAAAAAAAAAAAAAAAAAAAATCTCAATTTTTTATGCAAAAAAAATTCTTATATGTAAAAAATATATTTTAGAATATATGTTTAATATATATATTTTATTTATATTATAATACATAAAATAATAGTATTATAAATATTATTTAGGAAGAGCTAACTCTCAGATTTTCATTTCTGAGTCATTTCATTTTGTGTCACTTTCCAGGTTCATCAGTATAGAGTTGCAATGACCGCCAAAGACTGCTCAGTCATGATCACGTTTGCACCTTGCGAAGAAGACGAGGAGTAAGTTTGCTTTCGCCCTTTAAAATCACCGGCTGTCTGATCTGCCTCGACATTTGCAATCATTTTACATTCTGTTTGCTTTGTTTTCAGACAGCAGTTGAAGTTGGAGAAGCCTCGTTTCACGTATTCCATCTCCATCCTGGATCTGGACCCCAAACCATATGAAGGCATCCCTCACCAGTACAAGCTGGACACCAAAATCGTCAACTACTACCTGCGGAGCACGCAAGCTCCACCCCCCTCCAGCCTATATAAGGAAAGGCAGGAGTGCACGCTGCTCTTCCATGCTGTATGAGACACCTCCATAAGTGCTGCTTGGGAAATACCCAGAAGTGCAGTTGAAGTAGTGATACAGTTAGTTTTGTTCTTTTTGTTTGCTAGTCTGTCTAGTTGTTTGCCCTCCCACAGGATTCCGCGACATGAAGTTTGCAGCGATGGCGGCGTTCGCAGTTGTTGCCGGAGCGACCTGATGTTTTTATTTTCGAGGGTGATGTTCTCATTGGGGCTGGTCTCCTAAAGCACAGAATACCTGAATGAGTCTGTCATTGGCTGTAAAAAGGGAAGACAAGGAGACTGTGTGTGTTTTTGTGCAGTGCTGGGTTTTTCTCGCACGCAGCAGCGCTACTGTGGTTTCCAAGTGCCAAAAGTGGCTCACAGCGATTTCCCCTAGTGAATGTTTTACCGTGCATCAGCTTGGCCGTGTCTGCAGTCATTGTCCAGGCAGTTTGGAATTCAAAAACAGACAAGTACTTGAGTTTTTTTGCGCGACTTCATCCCTAGAGCTCCTCAAACCACTGACCTTCCGCGAGCTACAGTAGCGGGAGTTATACTGACAAGCACAGACCTGTTGCATGCTAGCGAATGAGGTCGCGATAACACCGTCACTACCCGTAAGATAGATTTTATAAATAAGAGGATAAGTCTAATGACATTACTCGCTAATGAAAGTATATTTTTGTAACAAACGCTTGGCTGGCATAACCGTTTACCGCCATATACAAATCGAAGTGTGTTGTTAACGACTAGTTCACAATAAAAAATAAATAAATAAATTGCCCATTTGTTTACCAACGCTCATGTCATTGCAAACCCATTTGAGAGAATCGTTACGCAGCTTGTCAGTTCATTCTGAGTGGGTATTTTGTCCGAATTGTGAATGAACTTAACCTTTTTTGAACAATCATCAGTGAATAACGACTTAGTTTTGAGTGAAGAACAGACTAAAATTTGTTCAAGTCAAATGAACTACATTTGTTGATTTGGAGTGTGACAATATTTAGTCACATACAAACAGTTTATATGGCAAAAGTTGCGTAACGATTCTTCAAAAATCTGGAAAAACATCAGTATACAGACGTGATGGTGTGCAAATAGCTAGTCCATCACCTCAAACATCACCGTTTTTCCCAAAAAAACTGCTGCAAAATGCAGAAGTCTGCTTTCTGTCCATCAATGATTGCTTTGTCTCTGAGTTTGACACTAATACACTTAGTTGTTGTCTGTTTTGAAATCATAGAGCAGAAAACAACCAGAGGAATCCATCCCCAGCATCTTGAATGCTACTATGGTTGTGTTTGGATTGAGTTTTAAAGGCCGTAATTGGTTGCAGAGCCATTAGTCGACCAAAGATGGACAGCATGCCAGTTTTCATTAGCTCAATAAAAGAGATGATCTAGCAAGTTTTTCCAACAGTGAAGATTTTTTTTTTCCAGAGAAGCAGTATAGGCCACAGAAATGGTAGTGTTGATTTAAAATGAGTTGCAAGTCTGGCGCCTTTGACCCAAAAAACAACCACAGTGAGACTGTTCGCATATTGTATGCTGCAACTTTAACACTAAAGATGGCACCTCATGGTCGCCTTTCTCTGTCATGGGGAATATTACTGTTACAATATACTGTGGCATCAGAGATGCTCATGCTCCTGTTTACCTCCTTTGGAGTGATGCAAACTGCATCGGCTTGCTTTTCACAAAGTCGTCAATGCAGTTCTCATCAGGCGAATAGTGTTTTGAGTTTTACATGGATAAATATTCACCATTGCCAAACTGTGCACACTCCCCGTTGTCTTAATGTGAACTGGTGTCAAGAAAAGTATTAATACGCCTTACCTGTGAGTGAAAACGCCTTTGTTGTCCAACCGATGGTGTTTGTTTGACTGTCATGTATAACTGATTGAAAAGTGCAGTTTGATTACTGTATTTGCCTTTGTTTTAACAACATCTTTCCCCTGTTGAACCAGACGAGCCAGAGATATTATGAGTCTTAGGTGGGACACTGTGTTATTCTAATGAAATAAAGATTTATAATCACTATGTAGGTAGGAATGGACTTTAATTCTGTTATTAAGCAAGAAAAGAAAGGAAGATCACAGTTGTGGTGATGGAATCTAATGTTAAAATTTAACTATTTGAAAATACAAAGTGGATTTTGCTGTCAGACATTTTGTATTTGAAATTATTTATTTTTCTAGCTCTTGTCTAATAATGTATATTTCCATACAGCGTGGGCATATCATGCGTAAAAATGATTGACATGTACAGGTGGCATCACTATGTAGTTCCTAACGGGTGATTGTACAGGTGTTTATATCGAATAAAAGATTAGGTATGAAGTTCCCACGGCGTGAACGTTGGCTTGTTTTATGACTTCTCACGAACATGGTTCTTATCAAGCCCTCGATTGACGCTTCCACCCCGAGAATCTGCAGGAGGCTCTGAAAGTAATTCGAGCCGTTCTCCATCACTTTTTTGGTGTCAAACTCCCGAGCTGAAAGCAAAATAAAACATTTTAGATCATTGTACCAAAAGTCACAATTATGAATTGCACAAGTGTAAAATAAGGAAATACTTGATTCTGATAAGTCAATTGTGTCATTTTTGTATTGCAATCACAAAATTGTATATTTCACATACAACATAATGAAAGTTGCTTTCTCATTGTCACAACTCACAACTTTTCTCACAATTTTCTCGTGATCTCGACATAACGAACGTTTTCTTGTGAACGCAACTTAATTTTCCTCATGGTTGCAACATAACGAAAGTTGTTTTCCCGTTATCATTAGGGCTGGGTTTTGACAAATTTCACGAATCCATTCGAATTTCGATTGGATTCAATATCGAAATATATATAAATATATATATGGTACAGTACATGCAAAATTTTCAAGGAAAAAAAATCTCAACTAATGCTTTAAAATATACATTTGTTACTACATTACTATAAAATTGAAGGTTAAAATTGACTGATTTGTAGGCTACACAACTGCAAAAATTACACTTAATGAAGTTTTTAAAACAAAGCTACAATTACATAATAATATGTCTACTTCAATTCGTTCAAACAAATGAAACATTAAATACAATGGCCAGAATTTGAAATCTGAGACTTTGTTTCATATTAAAAGTACCAAAGCATAATGCTTATTGCGATTAATTGGTTGGGAAGTGCCCTTCAATCAATGTTCCATTCAGTAACTGAAAACAGGCTACACTAATCAATTCTTGTGATGTAAGAATCGATATCATTCCATAAAAATGAGAATTGATTAATTTTAAGATGTCAATATTTTTTACCCAGCCCTAGTTATCATGACTTAATTCTCTTGTGATCTTGACAAAGTTATACCCCATCAGTTTTATTTAGTTCTATACTCCAAAAGTGGCTAGTTTTTGAATCTAGTTAAAATGGCAGCTGGATAAGCCGGTCAACCCTGATGCAACATTATCCCTACATAATCTATATTTCACTCATCATCCAGTTAATCTTACCCTGGTCTGACATTTTCAGCAGGAGCTCAAGTGATGGCTTTACCACTCCTTCCATGGACACATCGATCTTCCAGAATATGGTCATGGAGGTCCTGAGAAACATACAGCCATTGACTCTCTATATTTCATGTATGTAATCTGGAGAGATGAGTCATGGTCACCAATGAAAGATACAGGAACTTGTAGTCACTTGACACTATATATGTGTTTCACGTGCCATCAACATATGGCAAACCGCAGAAGTTACAGACTGCAATTTCCATTTGGCTTTCCTAGCTGATGCAACCTACCCGGGAAGTTGAGGACTCCTTATAATCATGAGCTCAGATCTGCATCCCTCTGGAAGGCTGACCACGTCTGGGTACTTCTCCTGCCAAACAAACCGCCTGTTTATTAAAGGAGTTAAAATCCCAACAGATTCCATCTGACCCACAGCAACCTGGTTCCAAAACAGTGGCCGATAACAAAACACATATGAACAAAAATATGGAGAAATTTACATTTTAGATGATTGGGTAATTGTATGTGGAAACACGTTATTTGCTCCACAACAAGGCAAGAATACACTGAAGTCACAGTCTGAGACTGTCTGCACTCAACACTGATGTCTTATAGGAATAAATCACTTAAAAATGTTATAATTTATTCCCCTTCATGTCATTTCAAATGGTTTTTGACTCTCTTTCTTGAAACACAAAATGTGAATTTTTCAAGAACTTCCATGCAAAAACAATGAAATATTCAAATACCGTCAAAGTGAATAAGGACCAGGGCTTTCAGTTTCCAAAATCACCAAAAAGGACAAATAGCTTTTGTTCCTATTCTGTAAGCTGCTTTGGATAAAAGCATCTGCTAAAAGCATGCATGTAAATTTAAATTAAAATGTCTTCTGAAGTCATATGACACTTATGTAAGAAACAGACCCCCAAAATAATTTTTTCTTTGTTAATTTTATCACTGTAATGAGCTGTTCACTGTTGTGACTGGATCATTGAGACAGTTACTTGAACCGGTTAAACTTAATTCATTAATGAACCATTCAGACGAGTTTTGTAAACTAGATTCAATTATACTGAAAACGAATCTGGAATATTCCACAGAAATACACAGAATTTTACAACTTTTGTATTTTTAGGAGAACTATCCCTTTAAAATACCAAGTGTTTTTTAATAATTAGTGAGCTGAAGACATTTAATAGTCTTACCTTCAGGACTTTGAACCACAGAAGAGAAGATTGAATACACAGAACCGTTTAATGCTGACAGTAAATAATAAAATAAAAGAAGAGAAATGTTTCCGTCTCTCTGTCTTTGGTAGAAACCACTAAATAGAGTTAGAAATTATACCCTTACTTACCATGTCCCGTAATTACATATTAAAACACGTACAGATACTCTGTATGTGTTTTAATAAGTAATTAAGACATCTAATTAAACTACTCTTAAATTTAACTCCTCATTTGTCTACAATTCAACTAGCTAATTAAAATCATATGATAATTCACACCATGTTCCCACAATCAACCTACACGGCCATCACAAATGCCTTAGACAAATCTATCAGACTTTCCCATTGGACATCAAAGCTTTCCAGATGTTTTCCTAATCCCCACATTACATAGTTGGGAAATGTTGTCAGTTACACCATTAACTTGATGTTCCCTCTGGTAAACAAGAAGACTTTCTCTAACAAGTATCTCGAAACCTGTCTGAATTTGTGTTTGTGATGTTCCTTACAGCCCTGTGAAGACTAAACACTGTTATGTTCTTAGAGCGAGACATTTACATTTTTTGCAAATGTTTATTTTTACACCTACACATTGATTCTGGTCAGTCGATGAGTTATGTAATTAGCATTAGACACAATGACTGTATTCTTTCCAGTTTGTTCTTTGCACACTTTTGGCATCGATTCAATTAATTTTATTGAAATACGGAGATGTAGATCGGCACTTATGCAAAACTTTTCTTTTACATATACAAATTGGTGTATGCTTTTCACTCTGCATATGCAAATGTTTTGCTTATAAATTTTAGTTTTTACAATAAAGATTTTGAATCTATTCAGCAAACTAGCATATGCCAAGACTCTTAACCAATCATAAATATCGTAAATAACTTCAAGGAGCTTCTGTCTAATTGTTAAGCCAAAACGTTCAACAATTATTTAAAAGACAGCACTGTTTTTGGTAAATGTGACACCGGTCTGACCAAAGGCTTGAAGGCTTTCTTGAACTCAGCCATTAATTTAGCATCCTTTACACAACCTAACCATTTTTTGAACTCTATACCTCTATTGTCTGATCCTGGAAGGACATGTTATACTCCCCATGGATCCCTGTCAACAGTTATTAAAACACCAGACAGAACAACCAGAGTCTCTGTGCTTGTCCAGAGGCCAATACTGTCTGGATGTGAGGGATCGTCTAAAAACTTGAGCAATCAGAAAAGTTGCAATTCTGGGACTCCGAGTAAATTTTCAGAAACACAGGAGTTAAATGTTCAATCCTTTCTTCCAGCACACCACAGGCTGCAACAATTAAAACATCGTTTAATTTACACCAAGGTTTGTTAAAGGGATACTCCACCCCAAAATGAAAATTTTTTCATTAATCACTTACCCCCATGTCGTTCCAAACCCGTAAAGCTTTGTTTGTCTTCGGAACACAATTTAAGATATTTTGGATGAAAACAGGGAGGCTTGTGACGGTCCCATAGACTAGCAACTAAAATAGCGTAGTGCCATTTTGCAACGTATGCTCTTCTGTGTCAGCCACGCTGCACAGATGCGCTGTTTCAAATCAAAGCACAAATATATGTAGAAAACGTATCCTTGTGGCGCGGCTGACACAGAAGAGCGTAAGCCGCCTGCGTACTGCTCAGTTTCTCCAAAATTTGTCTCCTCTGTGTCAAAATTTGACACAGAGGAGACAAATTTTTGAATAAAGTCGTTTCTTTTGTTTTATTCGCGTACACAAAGTATTGTTGATGCTTTATAACGTTACGGTTGAACCACTGATGGCAGGTGGAGTATTCTGACGATGCTTTTCATACTTTTCTGGACCTTGACGCTGTTATTTATTTGGCAGTCTATGGGACAGTGACAAGCCTCTCTGTTTTCATCCAAAATATCTTAAATTGTGTTCTGAAGACAAAGCTTTTACGGGTTTGGAACGACATGGGGGTAAGTGATCAATGACAAAATTTTCATTTTGGGGTGGAGTATCCCTTTAACAGCGGATGACCTGAAACTGACTTGTTAATCTAAATGCCTCGAGGGTGATATTGAGGTACCCAGCTAAAAGGAGTGAAACACAAAACCGCTGACTACACACATGCCACTGCTGAGTACTTAAGCTCTCTGGCACAACATGAAATCTTCCATTATGTGAAAAGTTCCATAAGAAAATATATACTGAACCAGATGCTGAAGCAAACCGACATTACCGCAGTGGAAAGAGATGTCTGAACACAACGAAAAAACACAGTCCAGCCTTTTGACAGACATTATCATGGTGCTAGGCTTGTGTGAACGAGCCTTAAAGTACATCTCAAATGGTCCGTGACATTATACAGACCATTTTAACCAATGGAATACATCAGTGGAAATAGTGAATTTTTTTTAAAGACATCCTAAATTCAACATCCTCTGGTGAGTTTATTCAAGAAAAAAAACGCTATGTTGGTTTGAGTCAACAACCAAACAGAACTAGAACGTCCTATTCTCATAACTTAAGATGTGCGTAACAAAGTGCAGAAATGCATGAGGTAGAACCATTTTACTTCCATGATGCGACAGCATATTCAAAGAAGTATGTAGGGAGGGACTTGATGTCGAAAAGTGGTTTCTGTAGAACAGATAGTTTGGAAGTAAAGGACTGAACTTGGGATTGACTTCTTGGCGTCATCTGAAAAGGAAAGTCATTTCAGAGGTGGAGCAAGTATGTTTATTTTGATGAAAAATACTGGAGATGGTCTTTTTCCTTTGGGTTCATGTACACCAATGAATCATGCACAATTAAGACCAGGAACATGTATAAAGAAAGTTCACACACAGCAGTTCAAACAGTGAAGAGTCGCAGCTGTTCATTCCAGCTGGTTGACTCACTGAGCTTCGGTCATTACCTGACGGAAAGTCAAAACATCCTATGGTGCTGAAACATCTTACACCATTCATTTCACAGTACAGTTAAACTCTCGTTTGATCTACGTCTCGTAAAACTCATCTATTTACAGTTCTGTCGCTAAGGACCGACGAGGACTAGGCTGTAAAAACATTTGTATATTGTTCAGAATGATCCCACATACACAGTACAACTCTTAGGTTACTTACACTACTAATCTTTGGGATGAGATGTTGCAAGGAGTCGTGTAAGAGTGATATCAGCTTCAGTCTAAGGCTGGATGTGTTTGCAATTTAGCATCTCAAGGTAAAAGATCTGGAGATTGTTTTGTTCTGAAAGCTCTGGAAAATGTCTCAAACTTGTGTTCATGTGCTAGTTTCTCAGTACTTGACTGGAAAAAAAAAGTATGCAGTCATTGCTGCTCATTGAAGACTATGTGGAGTTTCATAAAAGTTATACACAAAAATGTCAAACTGTAAAGAGCATAAAGAGTATTTGAACTACCTTTTACCATTGCAAATATTTAATAGTTTAATTCAAAAACAGGTTAAATTTAATCAGCCGATTTGCCAATTCTTCAGCCATCATCTCCCGACAATTGGCTATTAAACTACACCATATGTTTAAAAGATATTTGTCTACAGACAATGAATCAAATATTCTAGTCACAACAGACGAACAGCATTTTTACTTTATAAACTTGCATTATCTTTGTCAAAAGATCTTGAATGTAAAATGTTATTTTGATTTTTTGATTACTAAAATATCACTGGTGCACCTGTTGTGAGATTCACTGTAAAAATACACCAAGTAGTCCAGAACATAGTCCTAACTGTTTGCCAAACAAATCTTATGTTCATGAATCTTATACAACAGTTAGGTCACGCAAAGCATGATTAGCTTCCTTTGGAAATATTTTCTTTGGCGGAGAAAGATATACAAAACTAATTGCTCAGATTTAGTCTAAAACGCAAGTTGGTTTGATATCAGCTTCTTGTTTGAATCACAGCCATATAGCTGATGTTCATCTTTATCATATATTATAGAGATACTAAATGCCTTTATATATCCTTCAAGAGTTTGGTTTCTTTTGAGGCATTATGAGAAATAATGGACAATAGATGTGATTTACTGGAAAACCTTTTGAACATACCAATTTAATTATAGCACACAATTGCTTGACCACGACCCCTCCGTGTACAAAACTGCAAGACGAGAAAGCTGAGATCTTTCTTCTTGGCTCAACATACCCACCCTCTGAAATGGGAGATGGGGCCGTCTTATTGGGCAGTAGGGGGTCGACCTGAAGACCCATCCAGAAAAGCTGGAAAACCAGTCCAGACGTCCTCTGATCAGCTTATTCAAGCTACAATGTGTGCATTTACAGCCCATTTTCTGCACTTACACAATGTTTTTACACAATGTTGGTAATGACAAGACAGATGCCACCTCTTTGTTTGAATAAAATAGCCTTCCTAGCCTAGTAATTAGGTCGAACAAAATCACCAAGTTCTTTCGCCTGAGAGAGGCAGTATCTTGTCACAACCCTTATTTGGCTGAAACTTTCTGAGACAGAACTGGAGAAGTTCTGCCCGAGCGAGTCCTGACTAAACTCTAGTCTGTTTTTGAGATTTATCAGCTTTCTTGCTGCGGAGCAGACGCACACACACTTCTTGTGTTGCTGGCAAATCCCACAGCTTTTGGGGAAAGAGCGGAAATATTTGGCCTCACAAAACTGCCCGAAACCAGTGGTAACGTACAAACGACTCTCTCCTCTCTCTTAGCTCTCACCCTCAGAAATGTCGTAAAACACTTTTTTTTGTACAACACTAATTGTATTTCTTTTCCATCCGTGCATGTCACATTTTTATGGGTTTATAGATTAAAACTTCTCATTGCATGGAGTTTGTAACTTCTTCGCTAAACATTGAGACGTTTGCAGCTGAAGTGACGACAAATGTTTTGGGAAATAGGTCTGTCTCGTCGCTGAAGCACTAGCATACAGCTGCAGGACTGTAAAAGTGATTATTGCTTTACTGTACCTGGTTTTCATTACAGCGTTGAGAGAGGGGGACCCCATATTATGCACACCCCTCTAGGATGTTTTTACTCACAGCAGTATATTTCAGCCCTCTCTTTCTCTGTCTAAGCTGTAGGTTTTATAGATTCTTTCCATCTGAGCCTGGTCATCCTAAAGAGCTTAATCTAAACGCTTTTCCCCCTCGTTTACATTTTTGGGTTTTTATTTTTTTTTACTCCATCCATCTCACCGCAGCTCTGATTTAATGTTAACCGTATGATTTTGCCTGAGGGTCAAAGTGACGTTTGTAGACGCCCCCGTACACAAATCAGCTTTGCTCAGCTTTTAAATTTATTCTCGTTTCCCATTACTATAAGTCGGGGAAGTCGGTGTTGTCATCTTTTCCTTGTTTGGCTTAACTTTTCTTCTGCAAGATATTTAAACTTTGTGATGCAAGTAACAGATCTGTATATATATAAAAAGGAGGCATGTGATCACTGACACATTTTCAAATTAACAGAAACTCTTTACGCTATGTTCAAAACTTGAATTTCTGAATTACGAACAAATTATTACTTTTATTCTTGAACTGACTAAAGCAATTCACTGAAATAATCAGACCTGAACTAATAATTTTTTACAATTCGGAAATTGATACCATGTTTTGAAAACAACGTAAAGAGTTTCCATTAAATTTAAACTTAAATTAATGACCATTCCATTACCATTTCGCTATTAATTTAAAAGTAATAATTTGTTGGCAATTCAAAAGTTTACATTTAAAAAAATTAATTCAAACTAATAACAATTCCATTACTACTCCACCACCTGGTCCTGCAACCAGGTTTAAAGTTTTGAACACAGTGTAAAGAATTTGTTACTATTCGGCTAATAATTGAAAATTTACACTTAAAGGTATGGTCCACCCCAAAATGAAAATTTTGTCATTAATCACTTACCCCCCATGTCGTTCCAAACCCGTAAAAGCTTTATTCGTCTTCGGAACACAATTTAAGATATTTTGGATGAAATCCGGGAGGCTTGTGACTGTCCCATTAACTGCCAAGTAAACAACAGTGTCAAGGTCCAGAAAAGTATGAAAAGCATCGTCAGAATAGTCCATCTGCCATCAGTGATTCAACTGCAACGTTATATAGCAACGACAATACTTTTTGTACGCAAATAAAACAAAAATAATGACTTTATTCAACAATTTGTCTCTTCTGTGTCTCTCCACATCAGCGTAGCACCATTTTGGAGAATCTGAGATGTACACAGGCAGCATACGCTCTTCTGTGTCAGCCGCACTGCACAGATGCACTGTTTTCTTTCAAATCAAAGAGTAAATATACGTAGAAAACATATCCTTGTGGCGCGGCTGACACAGAAGAACCACAGAGGAGACAAATTGTTGAATAAAGTCGTTATTTTTGTTTTATTCGCATACAAAAAAGTATTGTCATTGCTTCGTACCGTTACGGTTGAACCACTGATGGCAGATGGAGTATTCTGACGATGCTTTTCATACTTTTCTGGACCTTGACACTGTTATTTACTTGGCAGTCTATGGGACAGTCTCAAGCCTCCAGGTTTTCATCCAAAATATCTTGAATTTTGTTCCGAAGTCGAACAAAGCTTTTACGGGTTTGGAACGACATGGGGGTAAGTGATTAATGACAAAATTTTCATTTTGGGGTGGAGTATCCCTTTAAAATAACAACCATTTCATTACCACTCCACTAACAACTTCAATTTAAAACTAATATATTGTTTGAAATTCAGAAATTGCTACCAGGTTTAAAGTTTTGAAAACAGCATAAAAAGGGTCTCCATTACCATTCTGCATATTGAATTGAAATGATCCAGGATAATTAATAACTAATTCATTGAACCAAGAACCATCTCTTTCAGACATTTGACTCATAACAAGTCAAGAACTGATGCATTTGAGTGTACATAGGGTTTTAATGATGATTTCCATGTTGCTACAACATCCAAAAACTTTTTCAGCTAAGTCTTGCAAATTATATTTAAGTTCTAAATACCTGTTTTTATGGGGTGAATTGTGGCTGCAACACACTGAACAGTTTGAATTGACCATAAACACTATTACTAAACTTGAAAAACCATAATTAATAGCAATATGTGCGCACATATGGCTTTATTGGAATGTTTTAGATAATTTAATATGGCACATCGGAATATCTGGATTCACTGACGTTCATTTATACAAACTTTTTCTAAAGATCAAATTTGTGTAAATGAGCTGTAGTTCCCATCACAACAACCTGAGAGTATGAGTGTTACTGAAACCAAGTCTGTTCATACTAAAATGTGTGCTATGATAGTGACATTTGAACATAATACTTAGAACCTCCTGCAGTCCTCTAAACACCACCCATCACACACCAAAATAACAGTTTTACTCTTTACTCTTACAGTAAAGGTGTTAAAGGCTACTATTCCTTCAAAGCTGTCTGTATCTCCAGGGTCAAGCTGTTAAAGGTTGTATCACCTGTGATGCCGTAACTTATCATTATGGAAATGTGTACACTGACAGTATACATAAACAGAGTTATATGAGGAACGCTTAGGGCTGAGATGCCTCTTTTTTGTCCCACAGGTTTCAGCCATGAGACTAAACCTGATTCTGGCACTTTTACTCCTCGCCTGTCTGACCTTCAGCCTCGCAAAAGATCAGAGACGTCCCTTGGCACGAGATAGAAGACGAGGTGATGGAGCAAAACGAGCAAGAAAACAGACATCTAATACCGCCTTGCAGCAGGGAAGAACAGCAGAAAGCAATGGACAATATGGATCTATTTTCATTGAGTCTTACAAGAATACAAAGGGGCCAAAGCCAACCTATGAAGCGAGTGCAGGTCAGTGTTGATAAAGTTACTTTGAGACAGTAGTTTGTCAATCTATAAACTATTCATAAATTACTATTTCTACAACAAGCTGAACAATGACTAGCTGATGACATCTTTTAATGTCCAAACAGACTTATTTAAACATAAAACTGAACATAAAAAGTCCATTGTGTATATATATATTGAAATTAAACTTATTTGGCTTATTATGTATTGTGGAATTGATAAAAAAAAAGTACCTAAAATGACTTACAACAGATAAATGAAATCTGTTGTAAGCAAAGAGTAAGCAAAGAGTATTTTGCATACAAAATACAGATTTTTAAATACAGTAGATGTTGTGAATGCATGTCCATTCCTTCTACAGGTTCAAAAATATCAAGTATACATTAAGAGTCTTCAAATTGCCCTACAGCTTAGGATCACAGTGGTTAGTTTATATGATATAGTACATGACCATTCTGCCCAAGGTGGTAAGTCAGATCTGAACACTGACCACATGATTATACACTGGCAACATGTGACCGTGTGAACCTGCAATTCAGAAAAACACAAACATCCGCTTGTACCACAGCGAAAACACGGATGGTACCACCAACTTTCACTGGTAAAAAAACAACACACCGTTCGTGTAGCATTAATTACTTCTTACAAATGAAAAGCTGAAGAAGTGTGAGTGAGAAACAGCACATATGTGGCCAGTAAGACCCCATAAAAACAACAGAAAAAACACTATTTCCCAGTAGACCCATTTTACTACTGTATTACTAGCATGTGTACAACCATTGACTAATGAGATCTCTTTACATAAGAACATAGATGTAGAAAAGCTAGATATATGCCATGTGGAAAACAGTGTTGGGATAAACTGCTCTACACAGCCATTTTACAGCCAGATTATCTGCACTGGATGACAACATTGCCAGACGTCATTAACAGGCGTTAGTTTCCAAAATCGTCTAACAGCCCTGTAAATGCAAAATGCAGCCTCTGTTTTCAATCAGAACTGCCTTTTTTTTTTCTTTTTCTTTTTTTACAAGTTTTAATCATTACTTTTAAAATAACAAATCAAATCCACATGATAAAATTAACCGCCTTGAGACATTTCAAGATGTTGCGGGAAAACCAACAAATCAGACAGATTCATAAACAATTAATTATTCTGAATTAATGATTCTTTGTAATGATTTCATCACATTTAACAAGCTTTGCTCAATTTAAAGGGATGGTTCATTCAAAAATTTAAATTGTCATCGTTAACTCACCCTTCAAGTTGTTCCAAACCTATATGATTTTTTTTCTACTGTTGAACACAAAAGAAGATAATATGTTGAAAACCAGTCACTTCCATTCATTTTGGGTGATCTAACCCTTAAATTTAGCACAGATTTGCATGAGTAAGCAGAAATCGATGGTCACGATATTTAAAGGGATACTCCATCCCAAAATGAAAATTTTGTCATTATTCACTTACCCCCATGTCGTTCCAAACCCGTAAATGCTTTGTTCATCTTTGGAACACAATTTAAGATATTTTGGACGAAAACAGGGAGGCTTGAGACTGTCTGAAACAGAATAGCGTACACCATCTGTGTACTGCTCAGAATTGCCAAAATGGCGCTACGCTGATTTGGAGAGACACAGAAGAGAGGAATTGAATAAAGTCATTATTTTTGTTTTCTTCATGTACAAAAAGTATTCTCGTCGCTTCATAACTTTACGGTTGAATCACTGATGGCAGATGGAGTATTCTGACGATGCATACTTTCCTGGACCTTGACAGTGTTATTTATTTGGCAGTCAATGGGACAGTCTCAAGCCTCCCTGTTTTCATCCAAAATATCTTAAATTGTGTTCCGAAAACGAACAAAGCTTTTACGGGTTTGGAACGACATGGGGGTAAGTGATTAATGACAACATTTTCATTTTGGGATGGAGTAACCCTTTAAGTAAAGCAAATTTCACATTACTGAAACGTTACATATTGATCACATTTCTAAATGTCCTTCTTGTTTGTGTAATTATTTCAGGAAAAACAGAGCACTGTGTATTTCGAGGCATCGCCATGTATGATAAAACTGTTTGGTCGCCAAAGCCATGCGTGAACTGCCTGTGTTCCAGTGGTGAGGTGGTCTGCGACCGAATACTGTGTCCCACCCTGCAGTGCCAACTCAAATTTCAGCCAATCGAAGAGTGCTGCCCAATTTGCATTGACCCAGGTTTGGAAAAACAAGTGAAGCAACAACAATGCATTGAATTAGAACTGCCAGTACATTTTACATATTAATTGTGATGTTTGATCTCCCCTTGTCTTATAAACGCACAATCGTCACCGTCTCAGCTATCGATGACCCTGAGTTTTCTGGTGACCCTCCCGCTCCCAACATTCTCGGAGATCCCTATGATGAAATATCACAAAGCCAGAGAGATAAGAAAGACAGACTAAAAAAGGATGAAGAGGAACGGATTCGCAAAAAAGATGCTGAACGCAAGCAGAGGGAGAAACAGAAAAAAGAGGAAGCTGAGAGACAGAGAAAGTTAAAAGAGGCGAAAGAAGCCAGAGAAAAAGAAGAGGAGCTAAGGAGGCTACGAGAGGAGGAAGAGGAGAGAGCAGCAGCGGAAGAGAGGAGGAGAAGGATGGAAGAACAGCGGAGGGCTGAGGAGGACAGGGCTCATAGGCTGGAGATGGAGCAAAGAGAGATGATGAGAGCTCTGGAAGAAGCAGCCGAACGTGCTCAGGAAGGACTCCGTGGAGACAAGGCCACTGAAGACGAGGACATGGTTTGGTTGAGGGGGGACGTTTTCCAAATGCCACCAGCTCCTCCAACGAGAGCAGCAGATCCTACTCTTCTCTTAGCTCTCCAAGAGCCAAACGAACCGGGTGAGGAGGACCATGAACTGGGCGAAGAGGAACCAGAAGTAGTCGAGGAGGAATCTGAGATGGTTACCACATTGCTGCCTCCAGGTTGTTCGATCTCTGACGTCACTGTCACCTGTGAAAACGCTAAACTGATGGGTATACCTCCACTGTCCATCCCTGAGCTCAAATCACTCAGCCTACAGGGTGAGGAAGGCCACATCCCCGCGTAACCCCATTACAGGTCGTAAAGAGATACAGGCACAGCAATGGAACTTAGAACACTTACCTAAGACACATGCATGAAATTAAGTCTAAATCAGTATATACACCAGTATTTACACAGTCCACGTACATGTATACAGATCCCAGTGAGGCTGATTTTGATAACCTGTCATGCATTATGAAATTACAGGCAATGAAATCAAAACCATCCCTGTTGGAGCATTCAATGGCATTCCCAACTTAGAGTGGATAGACTTGGGGAAGAATAAGATTGTGTCATCTGGCATAGACCCACAAGCACTTAAAGTAAGTTAAAAATACAAGTTTACCAAATACTGCAAAAAAATAACAACCACCCAAATGATCCAACTGCAATTCATGGTTTGCATGCTTATTTTTTTTTTTTAAATGCCACAAATGTGGTGCAAAAAATGGTGCAAATACTGTACATGTTCATCCCGTAGAGATCTTAGTGGTGCAAAAAATGGTGCAAATACTGTACATGTTCATCCCGTTTAGTTGCATCAGACTTTGTGTGGAGAGATCTTAAAGGCCCCCCAAAAACTTGTTAATAATATCTTGACGTGATCTGCAAGGCTGCTGAACAAGGCTGTAAAGAAATCTTGCATTATGTTACTGGAATTTTTAAAAGTCTGCTGAATGTAGACAGACAGATAATAAAAAGTATAAATAATCTGACTGTTGACATGAAATTGACCCATTCTGAATGTATAATTAAACTGACATGTACACAGGGTTTCATTTACATAGTTTTTTTTTTTTCATGCAACAATCGGGCAATTGAGATAATGTACTTTTCCACTGCTGCCCTTCTGTTCAGAAATTCATATGAATTACTTCACGTCTTCCAGCTGAACTTTAGGTGAATTAGAGAAGCAAATGTTTCTTCCATTACAGTTCAAAGCCAAAACAGTACCATCTGCAAACCTAACAGTGCTGAGCTCCAACATTTTGCTCTGTTCATAACCATATGGCTTTTACAGAAGTCACAAATCCTACTCTAATACAAACACTATACCTACTTGCACTTGACACTTGTAGTCATGTTTTTTTTTTGCACAGACTTTCAAATAAAAACAAAATTCCATGGCATGTGTTCAAGAGAAACAACAGAGGATATGCTATGCTAGTCTTTCCTATTTTCACTGGGCTCTAACCAGTAGAAATATGCCCATCATCTGAACAAATGGTGAAGTATTGAAAAATATATAATATTTATATAGTACCAAGACTATGTGTCAATTCATCAGAAAGCTTGGAGTAACGATCAGATATATGATAGAGACATGGATTCGGCATATGAATTCCAAACAGACGCTTTTTCAGCTAACTTAAGCATGCGAGTCATTAACAAAAGATAAGTATTCAAAGCAATGCCAGAAAGCCAAAGTGGAAAACTTTAACTGAAGGTTTCGAAAGCATATTGTATGTAACCTTTATTTTTCACACCTAAAGATTAATGACGTGATTTTTATGTAACTTTCTTTCAAGGGTCTTAAATTCCTGTCTCGCCTGTACATGGATGGAAACCTTCTGGAACAAATTCCCTCTGAGCTCCCATCAACACTCCAGGAGCTCAAGATAAATGAGAACAATCTAAAAGAAATCGAGGAAAACAGCTTTGAAGGTAAAACAGTAACATATATTGCTATCTATAAAAGGTTAAATGTTGACATTTAATCAGCTAATACTAGCATGACATGTTCCTTACCTAATGTTGTACTATGAAAGCACAGTATTTTCACAAATTGCTTCATAATTCCTGGAGGTCTCAGCAGTCTGGTTACTTTGGAAATGGAGGGGAACTTGCTCAGTGAAGGTAACGTGAATCCACAGGCCTTTAAGCCCCTCAAAGAGCTGACTTACCTTCGGCTAGGCAGAAACCATTTCCGTTCCATTCCTCAGGGCCTACCTGCATCTCTACTAGTAAGTTTCGAAACAGAGAACTACTTCGGGAGTTAAGGAACATCCTGTCAAACAATCTTGTTCATTTAACTGCATACAAGTTTGTGGGCTATAAACCAGCACTGGTTTGGTTTTACAGTACCTGTGGGAAACCAGTGGCACTTGAACAGCAATTATGGCAAACCAAAATTTGAAGCTGTTCAAGTCCAATTAAATTGAATTGTCAAGTAACAACTGCTTCTGTTTATTTTATTCAATGAAGCAAACTCTACAATTTACTTCATAATCTCTTTGATATTTAGGAGTTGTACCTTGAAAACAACCTGATTGAAGAAATCTCTGAAATGGCATTCAACCACACCACAAACATCAACGCCGTTGTGCTAAGACATAATAAATTAGATGAGTCAAGTATTGCACCTTTAGCCTGGATTAATCACAGGTGTGTGTCCTCAAGAAGTTTAACAACGAAACCAATGTTTAGGCAAATATTGCTCACTTTTGTTTTATAAAAAGCCTGTTTTTCACAGAAAAAGAATGAAAATTGAAATAGTAGACATTTGGTTCCAATGAACTGCTGGTGTTTAGCAAAGATGTATTTGCATTGAAAGATTGCATGCTAAAGTGGCACAACAGTTTAGCGTAATTGTCCTTTGGAAGAACTAAAAAGTGGTACACTTTCTAGAAGGGAAAACCCCTTTTCTTGACCCCCCCCCCCCTTTTTTTTGTAAACACATTAACACAACCTTTTCTCACTGTCTCTAAAGAACCTGGAATCTCTAGATCTATCACACAACAACTTCTACCTGGTTCCATCCTTCCTGCCAAAGTCGCTAATTCACCTGGTGCTGGCCGGGAATCAGATCGAACGCATTCCAGGATACGTATTCGCACACATGGAGCCTGGTCTGGAGTACCTCTACCTCTCTTACAACAAGCTGGACGGTGACGCTATCGAGCCTGAGTCTTTCTTTGGCACCTTCAACACTATGACCGAACTCTGTCTAGACCATAACCAGCTTACGTCTATTCCCATGGGAATTAATGAGATGACAACGTTACATTTCCTACGACTTAACAACAACAAAATAAGGTACACTGCTTGTCTCCTGCAAAGAGCAATGATTTTGTCATAATTTCTTGTGACACATTGGTCTGTGACCTTTACACAAATGACATAGCTTCAAAGCAACTTCAGTTTATCTTGAAATAAGTTTATTTTCCTTCACAATTGGCAAATAACTTGTTTTAATTTTAAGGTTTATGTTTAATACAAATAAAAACAACTTCCCAGTGTGGTAATGAACTTAATTCAAGATTAAAAACATTTAAAACAAAGTTATTTAATAATACAGGCTGATTATATCCTGTCAATAAAAAAAGCATCAAAATTCATGCTGTGTGTGAAGAAAAGGTCTCCTGTTGAATTACTTTTAAAGGGGTCATATGACGTTGCTAAAAAGAACATTATTTTGTGTATTTGGTGTTTATGCGGTTTAAGTAAAAAAAAACACTATTTTCCACATAATGCACATTATTGTTGCTCCTCTATGCCCCGCCTTTCGATTTTTCCAAATTTTTACCAAACAACCATGTCTGCATTTGTGATCTGAGAAACAACAAGCCTACTCTACACTGCTCAAAACTCGCGTTTGAATCCTCAGTGGCAAATTCTCCAAATATGAAAACGTACTTACAGGCTGTGAGTCAGAAGCACCAGACTGTCCTTGCAAAGTTGTAATTGCCACACTTTATAGAAACAACCTTTGTGGACAGCCTTCCCACAGACATGTGGGGACTAGGGCTGCCACCGGCGGTAGTGCACGTGATGTCACGCACTCTATAACAAGCATAATAAGTTTTGTATACATGTGTAATAACAGTAACAGTTGCAAATTGTTTTATTTAGACTATGTCTATGGTAATGCACAAATTACCTCCGGTGCCATACGCAGCGTTTCCTTTAGATTGGCAGGTTTAAGCGCAGGAAAATACAGTTTATGTAAAATGAGACAGCGATAAATGAAATATGTTAACAAGAAATGTGGGAACGATTCCTATTTTAAAAAGAGTGCGTGCAGATGAGAAGTGCGCTGCTTGCTTGGTGTTGGAACAGTGAACGTGTCTACACCGGACGCGACACCACCGCATCGCAACAGGTTGAGTCTGTCTAGTGTCTACACAGGACATTTGAACTCTATTTCAGTACCTCATAAATAGGACGAGGCAGTTTACTGTCGGGGATTTGTCATGTCGTGTCGCGCCGCATCCAATGTAGCATCACTTATTATAATAAGTTCTATAGTATTTTGTCGCGCCACGCCATAGCGTCTGGTAGACAGGGTGTTTTTAACTTTCTTATTTAGGCTACTTTATTGTTTAACTGTATTATTTCTTTTATATTTATTTGAGTGTTTTGCAGGCTGTGTATTCACTGATGTAAGTGCTAAAATAAACACGAGCTGACGAGGTGAATCGGGTGTGTTAGATGAGACACTGCTGGGCTGCTCCAAAACAGTTTTGAAAACCATTTCAGAGACATGTTCTTGAATGTGACTCATATAAAATATATTACATGCTCGCCCAGATTTAAGTCAGCTTTAATCGCCTTTTTGGTAACTTCATGACTAAAACTAAACATAACACATAAAGCATATATCTCACTTATAGATAAGAAAAAACAGAAAACACACTAAAGTTTACTCGATCGCTTGACTAAAAAAAATTATTACAGTAAAAATCACAGTAGCTTACCGTTTCCGCACTCGTTTGACTCGCGCCTGGCACTGAAGTGGAGTGGAGTGCGTGTCTGAAACGTCTCCCTTTTTCAGTCATTCTGCGACTGAATAAATGCACTTCTTGTGTGAAAAGGTGACAAAAGCAGCAGTTGTGCAGGTGATTAATTTTTTCAGTTTAACGTTTAAATTAATATTTAATTTAATATTAATTTTATTATATATATAATACCAGCAGTAGTTGGTCCCATTACCACCGCGGTGGTAAAAATCTGCCACCGTCACAGCCCTAGTGGGGACGTAGTAGTTGGTCCCATTACCACCGCGGTGGTAAAAATCTGCCACCGTCACAGCCCTAGTGGGGACGTCTTTAAACGAGGCGTTTAAGGAGGGCGTGGACGAGTTTAACTTTTATAAAGAATATCTATTTGAGTTTGAGACTTTAGTCTTTGCAACTTTAGGGATCTCATCTATGCATGAACAGCTTGTAACACTCCAAAGAGAAAGGAAAACTTGAAATTGCATCATATGACCCCTTTAAAACAATGTGATTAATTATTCATTTGAAGGCATAAAAAAAGCAGAACCACCAAACTATCAGTCAGTATCTGTATCAGAAGATGTCATTCCACATAATCGGTATCTACGCAGAAAGTATGTACTGATGCAGCCAAATTTGTAACAAATCTTCTGAAAAAAAAAAGAAAAAAATTAAAAAACTGAATAATTATTACCAAAGTTATTTTTTGCAATATATGACAAAACTTTGAGGTCATGAGTGTTTTTATGTCCAACAGGCACATATCAGAAGATGCCATCTGTGACCCCTTGAATGAGGATGACTCTCATCTAGTCGCCCTTCGCCTCGAGAACAATTTCCTTGATCCCCGGAAAATCCCACCGACGGCTTTCTCCTGCGTCCGCTCCTACTCTAGTGTTGTGTTAAAGCCTCAGAGGATTAAGTAACTGCAAGCTTCTGTGCTATTACTATAAACCACTAAAGACCGTAAACATTAATAAAGTAGATTCCTTCTGAAATGTGCACTTATCATTTTTGCCTCCCAAAAAAAGAGAAATTGTCCCAAAAATTGCATTAAATCTCTGTTTGGCATGTTTATTTTCAGTCTTGTTTTATTTTATATTTTTTTCTTTATTTATAAGTCAGATAAGACTGAACATGATCAACGCCTCGAGAATCATGTCTGAAATGCTGTCGTTGTTCGTGCCTGTCTAGACGTGTTTTTGTAAGATGCATGAATCAACTGTATAATAGTTTAAGAGGAGAAAAAATAGTAGACTATAACTTTGTATTCTGCATTGAAATTGATCTCATTCTTGTCAACGGTATTAAGTTTTTCTGTTGTAGTGAAGAAAAACAGGATGGCATGGCTTATAAAGTGTTTATAAAAGAAAACTCAAAAATCAACCAAAATCAACCTGCTTACATAATGCATTTTTTTTTTAACTAAGACTGTACCAATAAGGACATTTACTACTGAGAGAACTGTAATATATAATTGAAAGATATCTACATGGTTCAAGTCATTTAAGTGACCAGTTTTGTATTTGCCTAGGTTAGAATTCAGTGGGAAAATCAATACAGCTTTAATAAAAACTTTTCCAATGTATTTTTCTATTCGCATTAACACTCGTTTTATCCAAATGTGAGTGTTAAATTAAACTATTACATAAACAGATTTCCTAAAATGTCTATTGTCTTTCTTCCTCAAAATATCCCAGTATAAAACATCTGTGCTCTATAAACGTTCAACAGAAATCCTGTGCTAATGGAAACACTGCAGACTGAAACACATTAATGATCTGACTATGACATCATAGTCTTCCGCTCCTTCTGAGATTCTTCGAAGATTTTGAGTTCTCACTCCATCATCGGCAACAAAATGTGGACGATGATGGAGTGAGAACTCAAAATCTTACTGAAAAATGCCTCAGAGGTTGAACTGGAGTTTCATTGATTTTAGGCTACGACTTATTATCTCATATCTTTCCATGAAGTTCTCCATGGCATCAATGACTCAAGTACTAGTCACATGGCTTTAATTTAATCTTATTTTGAGGGGTAAATAATCAACAGCTGAACCACCCCCTCCTAGTGTCTGTGTACAGTTAAATCTTGCTCTATATTTAGAGGACAAGCAAAGCTGTGGAAAACCTCTAACATCTCAAGTGTTTGCAAGGTCGAGACATTACCAACGAGATCCCACACATCATAACATTACAACAAATATAACTGAAGGCGTGAACAACAAAATAAATTACTGGAATTTCATCCCTCTTCCTGAAACATGTAACCACATAGATAGATTTCTACCTTTCATAAACCGATTCACTCTCACATGTAGTGAAAATAAGCCATAGACACAACTGCCAAAAAAGGAAAGCAGATACATATACATGTATACAAACAATTCTAGTAGTATCTGTCATTTTCCAAAAAGAAAAAAACTTTAGTCATGGCAGTATTTATATCGCAAATTTACTTGTGATGTCAATTTATCTTTTTTTTACCCCATTGGTAAAGAATTCGTTTTAAGGTTTATGCTTGAAACAAATAAAAATCAGTGGAGTAAGAAAAGGATATGTAAAACAGCAAAGCCAACATATCTCAAGGCCTCACAAGTGTTTTCAAGGTTGATATATTTCCAACATGGTTCTGCACGTCATGACATTACAACAAATAAGACGAAGAATTAGAAAAAGAAAATTAGAAAATTAGGGCGGGTAAGACAAAGAATTAGAAAAAGATTGAGGGAAATTATTGGTATTTCATCACTCTTCCTGAAACACGTATGCACACATTTCTACCTTTCCTGACCCGGTTCACCCTCACATGAAGTGTCAGTAATAGTATCTAAATCTTTTTCATTTACGGCACCAACTCCACATACCACAAACATTTATTGGTTTGAGGTTGGTTATCATTTCGGAAGGAATGCCGGCCAGTGAGACTCAGGAGAATGAAGGGAGAAACCATGAGACATAGGAACTTCCATCATCTCAACAAAACCCAAGCATATGTGGCGCCACCAGTACTGCCCCGTGAAAGAGAGGGGTCTCGTTTTGTGCTGCTGTAAGCAAACAGCACCGTCAAGTCTGGAAAAGTTATTATCCAACATTTAGGTTTAGATTAAAGGTCCCCCATGACTTTGGAAATTACAAGATTTTGTACCATGAATGCTGATTCAAAGAACAATTTAGTCACGATAACATGCATTTCTCTTCCTAAAAAGTGAATGATGTCATTTGTGAATTATTGCCGTTGCTGGCAGCTGAATCAATCAATCAATCATTCTACGTCTGATGGGATTCATGTCAAGAAAAGCAGAAAGATTTTGAAAGTAACAATGAGTTTTTATTTATATTTCCCAATATAAACTAAGGATAAAAAGCACAGAAATAGCTCCACAAATTATGCAATATTATGCACGCTGAAGTATTTCAATAAATCAAAATTCATATAAAATAGAGCCCACCCATTGGCAATGTAAAGAGTGAGGATATCCCACACTGGCCATTGAAAATTTAGCCGTACAAAATTGGCCAAGTTTCAAGTGCTGATGAGAAACATACGGCCAGTAACAATGAGTGTTCAGTGCTAGCTAAGCATCCAGCAGAGCTGCGTATCGTTCCTACCCCTTATTCCCAGTCTGCTCCTTGAACCAGCAGCATCTTTTCCATCCCCATTCATTCAAGGATCTGCTTTGACGAGTGTTATCTCCGCCTTTTGGCTTTTGTGCACGCTGCATTTAAGGACCAAATCTTACTTGAAGAAGGATTACACAGATTCATCAGGTATGTTGTTTTTATTTGTAGATTATGGAAAAGTGATTTCACCTCATTAAGCTTGTGTGATGCTCCATTTTAAATATATAGGCATTCTAAGAAATCTTTGAATAAACCAGACAACATTATTATATTAATCTGGAGTGTACACATTCATTTAAAAATGCTGCTGGGAAACATTGACAGATGAATTCTTCATCATTCATGATGCTGAGCAGCCCAATAACATGTAACTTTCTCTAAACATGACAACATAAATGTAAAACATAAATATTGAAGTTTTTTATTCAGTATGAAAGGAGAATTCTTCAGTTTCTTTTCTATTTTAAATAATAACATCTTACCAAATGCAAAAAATCATACCAAATACAACCATTCCAAATGAGTTAGATTTCTCATTAAACATCAGAAACCATGTTTTTCACTTTTAAATGTGTATAAACTGTGAGCCACCGTCTTACATGTTGATGAATAAGGCGTCCATAAACAAGAAGTGCAGCTGGTTCATTTAAACTTCTTTTACAAACAATTACAGCAATTAATTACATTTTGCCCTCACAATTATTAATGCTACTGAACCGAGTCTGATTCAATATTGTGCAGCTAGAGAAAAAACTGAATAGCAATCAAATAACCTCCAAAATAGTGTGCAACTATGAGGGTAGTGATATTTCAGGAGCATCTATAGTTACTGTGAAGTACTAATTAAGTCATTCAATTAGAATATAACTCTTTAACATGTCATCGATTACTATTGGCCCTTTTCATTGTGATGCTGACTAATAATCCAATCAGGACACTTGCGATCCAGTTTACATTTCTTTTTCATCCTGTGAAACATACAAAACAATGTAATATTTGCATGTTAAAATGTTGAATTTGAAAAAGCACTTGTGTTCATATTTGCAGGGCTAAACCATTTATGACTGAAGCTGCACCATGAAGGTACTTTTACTACTCACCCTGCTGACGTTATGTCACACGAAACCATACACGCCTATCAATGTCATGGATTTCATCAAGCATCATGACATCATGCAACAAGATGTGGGTGACTATGATGATGACGATGATGACGATGATGAGGACGATGACCATTACGACAATTATGATGATAACTTTGTTTCGGACTGTCCCGAAGGGTGTCGGTGCTCAAAGAAAGTTCTGCAGTGTTCTGATCAGGGTAAGAACTTCATCACACTTCTTTAAACAACAAAGCCGGCACCAGTCACTGACTAGTCATTTTAGGAGGTCAACTTGGATTAAATAGTTACAGTTTAGTTTTGATGTTTTATTTAACTCTTTCCCCACCATCATTTCTGAAAAAAGTTGCCAGCCACCGCCAGCGATTTTGATGGCCTACAGTATCTTTTGCTGTATGAATATTTGAATATGCAATACACTAAAATAAAGATCAAAGCCTCTACCTTTAAACAAAAAAAACAGTTTCATTCTAGCTTAAAACATTCTTTTTTTTTTTTTATCAACACTTGAATATAGGTAGGTTTCATAAAAATGTATCTTTTTGAGCAAAAAGGTGAGAAAGTCACATTTTTATCAAAAACTACATCTGGATAATATTCAGTACGATTATCAAATCATAAATCCAGTAAATCGCTTCCATCAACTCCTCCAAAGCTTGCACAGCCATATACCACTTCCTGGATCAACATTTTACTCCATAACTTTCTGCGGTTTTCATTTATTTGCTGTCTATTGCTGATGATCGCATTATTTATCATATGCATCTGTTTTCATAAGAGAGCACTAGTTTTTCTGTCCTGTTCACATGTGTTTTAATTCAGGAGGTTTTGTACTCGTTCAGAAGATGTGTAATAGTGCCCCCGAGTGTATAACAGTGAAAACACAAAAAGCCGTAAAAACTTGTCAATGGTGGGGAAAGAGTTAATGCACTAACAGCATATTTTAATACAAATACATATTAAGACCGACATCTTAAGATACATAAAGATAATATGGACGCTTGTTTCTGGCAAGGAATAAAACAATTGGCAAAAGAAGGTAATTGCAACTTTTTATCTTGCAATTTTGGGAACAAAAGTCTGAATGATGAATTATAGTTGCAATTACCTTATTTTTACACACACAAAAAACAATTGTGAGATGGAACACACAACACACACACACAAAAAACAAGAGAGAGATGGAAAAAGTCAGAAAAAAGTCCACAATTACCTTATTTAAATAAAAATACACAATTACCTTATTTTATTTTTTTTACCCGTGGCAAAAGCAAACTTCCATAAGTAAGCAAAACAAATAAAAAAAATAATAAAATGATATAAAATAAAAACAGATTCTTTTAAACAAGCGTCTCAAGATGCTTGCGTTCTGTTAAGTCCCACTGTGCTCCGTCTTGCTGTTTTTGAATGCAAGAACACGTCTAAGAAACGCATCTGATCGGGAATATAATAACAGAGTTTCCTTAAAACTAATTTGTCAACTAGTCTTTCAGGCAGCCCACAAAAATGTGCAGCTTTGCACTTCCCCATAATAAAGAATAGGGTATAAGTATATCAATATATAGTATATAAAATCTCACATGAATCATTTAAGATGAACGGCTTGTTTGAGGCAATTGAACATTTTGTATCAGTCTTAATGAGAATGATTTTTCTTTTTTTTTTTTTTAATAGGTCTTTCGTTTTCTTTCTTTTTATCTTTATAGGTCTGACCAAGGTGCCAAAGGACATCCCTGCAAACACGTTGCTCCTCGATCTACAAAACAATGACATCACAGAAATCAAGGAAGACGATTTCAAAGGCTTGGATAATCTCTATGTGAGCATAACACCCTCGTCAAATGCTTTCAGGGCATTTTAAGAGCTGTGTTCTTATACTGGGTTTACACAGGGACATCTGGAGACATGCAGTGGTAGTTTATTATTAGTTTATGGATTAAGTGGAATGCTAGATGCATATTTGAGTGTTATTGATATATGCATTTATTGCAGAGTGTTTCATACTTGTGGTAAATATTTTCTCATGATTAGTGGTAAAATAGTTAAAATATTCTAAAATATAGCTAGAAAGGGAATAAAATACCAAGAATAAAAAAAAAAGATCCTACATCTTGTAAACAATCACACAAAATTATTTTCAGATTTTTCAGAATATTCCTAACTAATTATCCAATAATTTAGTTGTTTGTTTTTTCCGCAAATACTTCATATTTGATGTGCAATAAAAAAAACAAAATGACCAAAAAAATTTACAACAACAACAAACACCAATTTTAATATGCAAATGTCCAATAACTTTATACATTTATTTTAATATGCAACAACATTCAATACATCACACAAAACTAGTGTTTACGAGCCATTTTTATGCATCCAAGCTGTAAAATGTACTGATTACAATTCTGTTTTAAAAACGGTAGATATGTTTATGGCTATATCCACTTTTGTTATTTCCCCTTCTGTTTTCGCAGGCCCTGTTTCTGCTCAATAACCAGATATCAAAAATCCACCCAAAGGCCTTTCGCAACATGAACAAACTCAAGATTCTCCACCTGTCTTACAACCTGCTGACACAAATGCCTGAGAACCTTCCCACGAGCATTCAATCACTGCGGCTGCACGACAACAAGATCAGCAGACTTCCAAAAGGAGCATTTAGAGGAATGCATGAACTAAATGTTTTAGGTAGGTCTCCTAAGTGATGATTTTAAATAAACATGGTCTGAGTCATGCTAAGCAGCCATTAGAGCACTTGCTTCAACACATTGACAGTTCCCGATCATGACCTCGTTAGAACTGGTTATATAATGAGATAAATGATCTTACACACGGTTTATGTCTGACAAGAACAAGCTCACTTCAATCAACCGATCTCCATGTTTCTCAGGTAATTTACAGCTAAAGAACATTCTGCCTCCTAGTGTCTACATTATGACCTGCATTTACGAATTACAGAGATAGAATAGAGATAGAGAATAGGGGATAATATGGTGTTATAGTTAAAAATACGACACAACAAAGAGTGATCCATGACTCTTTAAGTCACAATTGTTCTATGTAAATGAATATTTGCTTAGAAAAACAAGTGGTTCCCTTTCCTGCATCTCTAGAACTGAGTGCAAATCCAATTGCAAACAGCGGGATTGAAGCAGGGGCTTTTGATGACATGGCGACTCTCTACTTGAGAATAGCTGAAGCGAGGCTTACAGCTATCCCTAAAGGTAAGTATTAACATGTTTTACGAAAATCAAAAGGCTTTTGCACCTGAAAAAAAAGTCTTAAAAAGGATCTGGGTCTCATAAGACGAAGTGCTTACAAATTTGTTGATGTAATGTAGCCCTAACAATACTATTACCATCTTTCTACTTAAAATGTTAAATGTGTTACTTGCCGTTTCAGTGTAAGCACACAAGTCTCATAACTGAGATGTTTATTAATCTAAATCCCGCAGATCTGCCATCTTCCCTCACTGAACTTCACTTGGACTATAACAAGATTGCAAAAGTGGAGTCAGAGGATTTTTTGAGATTAAAAAGCCTACAAAGGTAAATTACACAAACTCCTCCTTGTGGATAAAAACAGAAGACACTTAAAGACCAATGTCTTTTACAGGTTGTGGCTTGACTTCAATCAAATCAAGTATGTGGAGAACGGAAGTTTCGCGGCCAATACCAAAGTCAGAGAAATTCATCTGGATAACAATAAACTGAAGAAAGTTCCTCCAGGCTTGAACAACCTGAAATATTTGCAGGTAAAACACAAATATGCACGCAACTGAAACATGAACTAGATATGATGTGTACAGAGGTTGAATAAACTTCACTTCCTCTTTTAGGTGTTGTACTTACATGCCAACAGCATCACTTACGTTGGAGTAAATGACTTCTGTCCTTCGAGAACCCGGGCTAAGAAAGCCCTTTACACTAGGATCAGTTTATATGCAAATCCAGTGAAATACTGGGAGATTCAGCCACCCAGTTTTCGGTGCGTGTCCAGCCACAGTTCGGTGCAACTGGGTAACCACAGAAAGTGAGTGAAACCGTACCGGCGTGCACCATCTTGCCACTGGAGGGCAGCATTATAACTAGTCAAAAACTTCATGCTAATGTAATAAATGATCATTTCATGTCCTCTTGGTGATGTACAGAACGTAATTTATCCAAAATCCAAGAGTGATCTACAGACTCGTTACTTGAAATTGGTAAGGATTCCAAAGACTTTGTTTACATTTAAATCTTTTCGACTTTATAAAGACAGGAGAGCGGTTTTAATTGCATATTTTCAGATCAGGTGCTAAATAAATTTGTACCCATGTATTAAAGGTCTCTAAATAATTTTTGCTTATAAGGTACAGCTGTCTAGAATCAAAGAAAAATAAATCAAATTTACAAGGCCAGTTTGTTTATAGTTTTACTTCTTGTATTTTAGAGAACGGGCATTATTCACATGGTGCTTATTAACAGTTTTAGTGATAACAACAAATTAATATTGCATGCTGAATTTACATTATATAACTTTTTATTCATTGCCGGTGTTTTCTTTGAAATACTGGACATGGACATTCTTGTAAGATCACGGAAATGATGAAAAACTGATCTGTATGGACCACAGGGTTGGTTACAGTTTAAACTGACATCTGCAAATCTGTACTTGCAACAAGTGTTTTCTTAGCCAGTGGTGCTGTGTTATTCGTTTCCAATTCAGATATTGTTGTTTCTTTAGAAAAATAAAGAAAAATTAAACAATACATCTGGTTGGCCTCAGAATGTGTACATCTGTCTGGCAATAAGACGAAAAAAAAAAAAAACTGCAGATGGGGACTTGTGTAAGGATTGGGAAAAATCACTGCAGTAACTGGAATATAAATGGACTCCATGGAAGGATACTGGGTTTATTATAGCCAGGCGATAGTGATGTTTTGTTGAAATCAGGTTGATTCATTATGTTTAACTAGGGCTGCTATATTATGGCAAAAATCATAACCATGATTATTTGGGTCAATATTGTAATAACGATTATTTAACACGATTATGAGTGGGCCACTTTATGCAAGTGATTTATTTAAGATAGCAATATAAAATCAAAGGTAGCTATGACATCTACATTTTAGATACCAGCGAAATTTCACAATTCTCGATACCACAGCAGAATAATAGGGTAACTCATATAAGTAAAAAAAAAAAAAGGCCTCAAAAATGACTGAAAATTCATTAAACAGTGATACAATAAAGACAAAAAAAGCAAAGGACAAATACAATAAAGATACAAATTAAACAAATTGTGCTTAAAGTGTTTTATGCAAAGTATTCAGCTAACAGCCTACTACAGAATTGTAATAATCAAATGTAAAATAAAACAGCATCCTATGTTTCTTATTAAAGCTACAAAACTCCTTCAATCAAGAGCCGTGAGTGATTCTGTCTGTCTTTTGTTGTTTGGTTGTTATTAAGCACACAGTCGGCAGCAGAAATATAGACCACTGTCACTTTAAGAGCTGCACGGATCTAATTTACTGTTACGCATGTATTTTCATTCTCGACTTCATTGTTGACTTAAGACATACCTGACGAGGGTTTACCTGAATGATCACAAATGTGAGTAATGACACATTTTTGTGTTTTGTACGTTTTTTGTATTTGAGCATTTAAAGCATGCACTTTAAGCTAAAAGTTGAATTTACATGTCCTTAGGGCTGGTCCGAAAACTTAGGTAGTGATCAACACCGACTTTTTTAGCTTCGAATATTCGAAGCTTCAGAGGGAGGGCCGGGGGCGAGCGGCTGGCAAAAAATACAATAGAATATTCTTCTCTCAACAGTGGATGTCTACACCGGCTGACATATTCCCGAGCAGCGTGCTGCAATTTATAGAACGTACTGACACAAACAAACGATTTTCAACATTTTGTCACGTCCATTGTAAACAAGACAGTAGATGTTGCGAAGCGACTACAATGCAACGCATATTCCCGACAGTAAAATATACTGCAGGAATCTGCGTTTGTATTTTTTATGACGTACTGACACAATCGATTTCAACCGATTTTCAACGGACCCGAGGGAGTGCAGTGTCGCATTTTGGTGCAATATGGACACGCGACACGTTCAGAATGAATAAACTTTTAATAAACTACAGAATAGTGCGAGCCAGAAGCAGCGTGCCTCACGCGGGCAGGGGTCATATGCTGCAGGAACAGACACTGCACCAGTGATACAAAACACACAAGTCTGTTGTTAAGAACAATACTTTTAATAAACTATTATTAAGCTGTGCTACTGTACTTTTTTTATGACTGCCGTATACACAAGTATTTTCAAAGCAAATTAAGTGCACGTTTTCATCATGTCTAAAACTACTGATTAACATGGCGGATAAAAGCAACTGTTTTCTTTTTTGACTCCAACAATATACTATAGGCATACTTACAGAACTCAGGTGATTTTTTTGATGTGTTGTTGTGGTACGCCAGTTTCAAATCACATATTTGGCACACTGCCTTTGTCCTCACTCAATTTAAAGTGCTCCCACACAGCTGAGGTCTTGGTATTTTTGTCTTCTCATCCAGATGAACTGAATCATGACGTTCACTCATGGGCAATTCATATTCAAGGGCGGATGAGAACCGTTTCGTGAGGGACGCCATGTGTTCGAGAAAAAATTTTAATAAATTACAATATTCGAATCTCAAAATTGAAAATCGAATGCCAACCCACCGAACGAATATTTGAATAATCGAATATTCTGGTCCAGCCCCACATGTCCATGTTCATTTCCGTGTCAGAGCACATGCACAGAAAGCCTCCTGAGGTACAACTTAAGTTTTAAATACACAAATAAATCTAATAAACTTTAATAAATCAGGCTAATCCCATTTTGTGAAATTTGAATGTGAAGTTTGGCCTTTTATGGAGGAGCGAAAGCGCAAATCGCTGGAGACAAAAAAATTATTAATTGCACAGTTCTGTTTAATACTGTATAATTACTGTATATTATTCAAACAAATGTGAATGTCAAAAACAGGTTCCCAAGTCATTTGAAAACTTTTTTCCTATTTTAGTTAATTTGATGCTGTTAATTCAATCTATAACGGATGCTTTCTTGGGGAAAAATCCTTTGGAATGAAGCATGGCAACTATTTAGTACTACAGAAATCAAACCAGTACTGGATAATGTAATTGTAGCTCAACTTCAAAATTTGTGGATAGTGGGTCTCACTGTAAAAAGGAATGTTATACTACAGCAAAACTGCTGGATGTGATAAAACTAATAATCAAAAATTATTTTGTGTCCCTTAAACTTAATTTTGGGTCTGAATGGGTTAAGATGGGGGGAAAAACAACATAGAGGATTGGAGGCTACAGAGAGAGAGAGGCTCTGCTCAGGAAACATATGGAACAAATCTTCAGGTTGGCCTGATTTGCTGCTGCCACGTCTTGCATACCGGCGTCTCCAAAAAAACTCTCAACAGGTTTGGATCATTTAGGATCTCTGAGCCCCAGAAATCACCTGAGGGATTTGGACACAGATTTGAAATGGTTTAAAGCTACACCAATACATCACAATCAGCGTAAACCCTCGGATGTGAACAATTCTGCACAGTAATTTTTCCACTTGTGTGATGAATCAATCATTATGAAATATCTGATATTATCAGATATCACTGTAGTTCGCTGCTTCAGATACTTCAGTTCTTCAATGTTTTTATTTTTTATTTTTTTGAGCTAGTTAATTAACCTTAGGGTCTCAAATAGTACAAGAGGGTGAATTCTTGCAAACGCAAAGTAAGCTTGTGTAAAATGTGAGCAGCAAATAACTATGAAGAACTGATTCTAGGTCTAGTTTAGATCTTTTTTACACACACCTCATGCTTTTCCCCCATCCAATTTCCCTCCAGAGTAAACACCTTTGAACTAAGACAGAAAACAACCACCCAGCTTGTTTTTATCAGCGTATTTCAAGAGGGCCACCAGACCACTTCCCTCCTCTGGAACATTTTCCAAAAAAATCTCTAAACACCGTTTTGTTCAGACACACATTTGTGGATTCAGGGTTTTTTAAAAAGGTTTAAATGGGCCATAAAATATAAATCATGGTACTTGCATGGAGGTAAAACTACGACAAATGGTGTTTACACCAAGACTACTTTTGTGTCAGTCAACGCTAAACATTTATTTAACTGGAAAAATATGTCATTAAGATCAATAGGTATGTAAGCACTGTGGTGAAAACTCAAATATGATTGCAAACGTATATTCGCACTTCCTAGTCAAGAAAGCACAAGTGTGACAATTAAAATGCAATGCATATGTTCATTTGCATATTCCCCATAAGCAATAGTCATCCTAATATTTGCACATTGCTAAAGAGCATTGCCCATGCTTTGTAGATTGCATGCAACTGCTCATCTTTCCCAAGCCTGCATGTTAAAGTCACATTTTGACAACAAATAAGCCAGGCTTCGTTTATCAAAGACCGAAAAATGTGGCTTGCCAACACATTTTGTTCAGTTTTCACCCCCTTCATCACAAAAATGGCTCAAAAGAACCTCTTGGGATCACAATCCTGACTGTTCTTTTTTTTTTTCAACCCACAGTAGCATTCATGATGCAGAGACTTCTCAGTGTCTGCCATGTGGGCAGCAGCAAAAACAAATCTTTCAGCTGACAGAATGAGTGCTAAGGGGTCTGTCTAGCCAACTCTGAAAAAATAAAAAAACAAAAAAACGCCACTCTGTAGACGGGTCTTGAGAGACCGTCTGTGGTTTAACTCCGATACATTACAAGCACTGGAAAAAGTAGTCAAGTTGCAGAAGGCCTCCATAAAGTGAGCTAGAAATGTCTAAACCAATTAAATTGAACCCACTTAATCATCGGCAATGCATTTTAGGCCAGTTTTGCCGACTGTCATCTTCCTCACTTAATAAATATTTTGGAGGAACACTGGCTAGTTCTGGTTTTCATTTACTATATACATACTGTATATAGTATAATATTTATTATATAGAGTTAATATTACACTTTAAATCTTGCTTCACATTAGCTGCACTAGTGCAACACCTGTTATGAGTCTGGCCTTAATTTAGTGGGTTAAATTTTTACTGTCCACATGCAATAATGTGGAGTGGATACTAGGCTATTCCTTCCAGAACTATGTCTGGAAACTTCAACCTCACCTCAACTGAACAAAAGGGGAAAAGAAGAATCAGATGAGACCACGAGGCTTTACTGAGGTCACCGAACACATGCAACCAAACGCTTCCAGAATCACTTCCACAGTAAAAGAGGCAGATCTCAATCTCTCCTGAAACGCCTAATGCTGCTGCGGGGGAAACCACAGAGGTAAATCTTTCACGCTCGTCCCAGGAGAAAAACATTTCCCCGCTTTAGGCAACATCGTTCAAGCTGAAGCGGTCCCCTGCTGCTGGGTTTCATCTTGGGCGCTTGGTGTTCACAATCTCACTTCGGCCTCCCACTGAGAGAATAACAACCCCACAGGTATGCCATCATGATTTTAAAGATCGTACACTATATAAGGCTGAGTAAAGAAATCAAGGGAATTACTTAAATTCTGATTCGTGTGAGGTTTTATTTCATTCAAATTCGTGTCTGCAAAATGAATTGAGCACTACTATAAATAGAGGTTTAAGCAACCTACATGCCAAAGTCAAGTTCCATTTTTAAATGACAATGCGTATCTAAAACTTAGTTTAAGGAGAAATAGTTCATTTCAGAATTTTAAAAATGTGCTTTTTAAAATGTGCTTTTGAAAAGACATGCCTGTCTTTTCTCACGTTCAAAAGGCCAATCAAAATGTAAACAATCCTCCAGATGTGGTTTCACTCTATGAAAGAGATTACTATGATTGATTAATGAAAACGAGCTTCAAATTTACAGAATAAGTCATTATTTAATGGAGAAACATTAAAATCATAGCCGGCATACCAACATGTCAAAGTTCTGCAGAAGACAAGAAAATTACTACGGAGAGAAACTTTGTCATACTGAGCAGTTACAGTAGTTAAATTAAATTTAAAATTTAAACTCGCTGTATTTTTTGGATCACTTTTCTAGCAGCTTTACCAGCTCATATTATAACTACGACCAAACTACATTATTTAAGTGTAGGAGAATATTACATCAAATATAAATAATAATCCAGGAAGACAGAGTTCTTTCATATTGCAGGGAGTGTCCACCTCTCCAAAATGGTTGTTTGTGTTTAGAAGTGAGAAAGAAAAAAAATATAAATACCTATTAATACTAGGTCAGTCAACCACTGAGGTCCCACCTTCAACAGCCACAGTAAAAACCCTGCTGAGATAATTGATCCCAGACATTACAACAGAAGAGAATGCTAAACAAATATCAACATTTGCAGAAAAATGTCATATTTCCCAAAGTATGTGCAATTAGAGGTGTTTAGTCTTTTGCAAAAGTCTTGAAAACTCATTTTGGATCATTTCAGCTGTGATCACTTTCTATTCACATTTCTATTTCTGCTTCTTTGTGGAACCCAGTCTAAATTAAATATTTTTGTAATAAAATATTGAAGATATTACTATTATATTGATTACTTCAGTCATAGCAATGTGATCTAAATGCATAAAAACACTATAAAATACACCGGGAGGGGAATAAACAAGATTTAGCGTCGGCATTCCTAATAAACATGTTATAATAATCAAAATACAATTCTTCTTTGTGTCCGTTCCAGACAGATAAACAGGAAAAGCACACCAAACCATGACACCATCACACATCTTGAAAATACTGTCTCTGCTTTTGCTTTCTGGAGTTCTGGTTCTTTCTCAAGACTATGAAGCCAACTATTTGGATTACGACACAGATGACTCTTTGCCTGAAGATCCTCGACTTTCTGTACCTCAACAACCTGATTACGATGGGCAATTAACGTATTGGTACGAATGTGCCAGCGAGTGTTTCTGCCCCTCGTCCTATCCTTTTGCCATGTATTGCGACCACCGAAAACTCAAGGCAGTTCCCAACATCCCAAGACACATTCGCCACTTGTACATTCAGCATAACGACATAGAAGAGATAACTTCAAAGCCCTTCATTAACGCTACATCCCTGAGGGAAATCAACCTCAGCTACAACAAACTCCAATCATCTAAGGTGGATAAAGATGTCTTTAGTACACTCAAAGAACTCATTCAGTTACACCTTGAGCATAATAATCTGGAAGACATTCCTTCTCCTTTGCCAAAAACCCTTAAAAGGCTTCATCTGGGCTTTAATAAAATTTCAAAGATACCAGCTGATGCCACACGCGAGCTTACGAAACTTACAGTGCTGGATTTGTGCAGCAACAGACTAACCGATGCAGGTATTAAAGGAAAGATCCTATCTGACATGAAGAGCCTCATGCAAATCAACATGTGCAACAATAAGCTCAAGTCCATGCCAGCAGACCTTCCAGAATCGATCCAGCAGATATCACTGGAAAACAACTTAATCAGCTCCATACCGGCAGGCTACTTTAAGAAGACTCCTAATCTTCTGTCCATTCGCATGCCACACAATAAACTTAAATCTGTTGCATACAATGCCTTTAACCTTTCCAAACTGATGGAGCTCCATTTGGGCCATAACCAGCTCTTCAAACCGTTTTTTGTCCCCAGGACCTTGGAACATCTTTATCTAAATCACAATGACTTCAAAGGTAGGACTGAACTCATTGATCTAAAACATGAAGGTCTCTTCAAGAAATGTTTAGCACATCCTTACTTTACTCAAACGTATCATTCTAGTAATGGCATATGTCTCTTTGCAGATCTGAATATCTCTCTGATGTGTCCATCACTGGATCTTGGCAACCCTAACATGCTGACCTACATTCGTCTTGACAACAATAAGCTGAGAGGACCAGTGGACTACTACGCTTACAGATGTTTCCCAAGGCTGATAATGATATTTTATGGAAACCAAAGGAAGGACGATGAAGAGGACTCTGAAACCAAAAAATATGAAAAACCTGACCGACCAAAAAGGCCTGGAGGCAACAAAGCTATCAACTAGAGAGATTATATAGATTTTTGAGATTTGTCAGACACAGCTCAACACACCAAACTATTCATTATTCAAAGTATAAGACTAAGACTATTGAAATATTATTAAAAAAAAAATACATATATTAATCATTCAGTTCATTGCTGCTTGAACATTCTATTTGATTTTCTGCTTGCATGGTTATTCTTTAATGCATCTCAATTATCATAAAATGTGGCCAAAATTGAATTGCTATGTACGGAAAAAGTACAGATTAATTTTTTTTCTTTTGCACAATGTCACTTATCTCTCCATAAATACAATGTAAAGCATTTATCTACACTAAAACACTGCATTGCAATGCATGTGAATTCCTGCAAAATGTAATAAATAGCAAAACTTTGTTTTCTGGTGAAATGCTACTGAAGCCAGAAAAGTATCTAAGAGGATCTAACATAAAGTAAAATAAACAATACAGCAATGTTATTGCATGCAAATATAATGATAGCCCATTAGTTTAATGGAATAAACATCTTGTTGAACAAACTGTAATGTATTACCATTTTTGGGGCGCTACACTTTAAAGACTCACTAGATGGCTTTGTTTATTGGAAGACTTGATATAACAAAACAATAACTACGTTTAAATATCAAAAATTATTATTTTTCATCAAAATCACAGGACAAATAAATTATCGTTGAAATCAGCCGCGGTCGATTGCTACTAATTATACAGACTTCCGTGACAGACTAGCGGTTCATAACCCTCTGACTATTCAATAATAAAAACAAGTATTTTTGCACAATCTAACACTCCAGTTTTTTAGAGTAGAGGAATTACATTGAAACATTTGAAATCCTCCAAATCAAGTCATGTGGTGAAGAAACCACCCTGATGGAGAAATGAACCACAGATGAACAGCACTGTAAAAACATTTCTAAGTATTTGGCCCTTTTCCCAGTACAGTAAATTTTTACAGGTTGGCATAATTGTTAACACACCTGTAATGTTATTCATTCTCTATTTTCATCTCTTACATGTTTATTTCGAGGGGCCGAGGTGCCCTCCGTAAAACGGTCACATGTTTCCTATTAAACATGTTTTTCTTCACTTTAATCTTAAAGTGTCTGTTTTATAGAAGAGCTCTGTTGTTCTTTTGTAATTCATTTTATTTGGTTTTAATGAAATGTATTTAGGCAAACTTGTAAATCACACAAACAGACTGAAAATGTTTAATCACAGTTCAGATACAGTGACGGACAACTATTACCAAAGAATTTGGAAATTTGGACCTGTTCTATCCTAATGTCCTGGTATCTATCCCAATCACAGCGGTTAAAGCAAAAATATAAATAAATAATAATTAAAAAAAATTAAAAATCCTGAGCCTGAACTTTTTTCCAGGGTTTGGGGGTTGCGGGGGCAGACACATACACAGAGTTATTTGGCAAACAGAAAAAGAAAATTATTTTCCTTGAAACTAACCAGTAACATATCTGCCATTGCCATTAGCCCTGGACAGGCTCAGACTACAGCTTATGGTGGGATATTTGAAACAGCAATAACAAGAAAGATTACTCACTACAATATAGTGCAAACACATGTAGCATTTAGGATGCTTTTGATATCAAGTTTTGCTGGTTAGCTTTGTCCTTGACAGGGCACAAGATGACCTACAATCTAAAACATAACATTTCTGAAATTGTTTTGTTCAAAAGAAATCTCACTTATCAGTCAATATTGTTATCATCTTTCAAATTATAATAAATAAACTAATGAAACAAAATAACACAAACATTTCAAAACATACAAAGAAAAAAATAACTGTTTCAACTATAACATTTCAAAAAAAACCCAACTTACTGATCAACAAACTAATCTCAAACTGATTTTGTTTCTTATGAATATATGATTGACCTGAAGAATGAAAGCTATGTCATACACTTGGAAAATTATGAACTTTATCATGCTCATAGACACTAGGGGTGTGACAATACACTTAGCTCACAAGCTGAGACAAAATGCAGATACTTGGTTCACTAGAATGAGACAATGTTTTCATACTTACAAATTTTCAAAAGACAAAATATTTGTCTTTTAATCACAAAAGGTAAAACAATGCAGTTGTATTTTGAAATGTTTTAACTAATCTAGTGCTTAACTAATGATTATTTTGCCAATCAAGTAGGGGTGGGCGATATGAGCTAAAATTCATATCACGATATTTTACACTGTCCAGGCGATATCGATATTATATTTAATTACAGACAAAATATTTTTACCTCATATAACTAGAAAAAGTGAGGGATTGGACACAGACCTGAAAAGTCTTTTTTTATTGTGCCACTGTTTTTCTCAAAAAGTGCAAACGTGCAACATGAGGTAGGCCTTTATGATGAAATAAATTAAATTAAATTAAATATTGTGTTTGAGTAGGCCAGTGGTTCCCAAACGTTTTCTGCCGGGCCCCCCTTTTGTAGAGAAAAAATATTTCAAGCCACCAAATACCATTATTTTGTGTATTTGGTTTAATGAAATGTGTTTATGTGGTTTAAGGTTAAAAAAAACACATTATTTTCCACATACAGTACATTATTGTTTATCCTCTATGCCCCGCCTTCTGAAACATGTTGATTTTCACAAGGCTCATCACTCTGATAAGTGAGGTGTGCTGTAATTGGCCAGCTATCCAGCGCGTTGTGATTGGCCAAATGCCTCAAGCGTGAGACGGAAATGTTATGCCTCTTAACATATTGTGAAGCCTTTGTACCGGCCGGAGCGACGAGAGACATAAACATAAAACCCATTATAAACGTGATATAAACATGATTTCTAGTCGTGTTTTCTTTTGGAAAGCAAAAACAAAGTAGTTTTGCTTTCTCAACGGAACAACGTCACACTCTGTGGCCTTGAGTGAGCCGTAGCCAGAGGCCTAGAGCTGGGTTGAATGAGCAGAGGCGGGCATCTTGAGAACGGTGCAGCAGGTGGATTCTACGAAGGAGCGCACCTTGGTCTTGCAGCAACCACATGTGACGACCCCAGGCTGGACTCCGCTTCGTCCACGGTGAAAGCCGCTTCTGCGATCCACAGTTGATGTATTTCCTCAGCGACCAGCACGGATCAGCCCCAGGCGGATATCGTCCTCTTTTTGAAGGCCAAACAAATAAGTTCAAATAGTAGTTATCGCTTTCACAGTGAAACACACAGCGTCTATACGACATGGCGGCGGCGGGCAAAAACAAAATACTACAATGAGAATAAAAGATACGCCTTCTTTGCTTTGTGTGAACATCTGTGCGGGCGTTACGCAAATTTCCCACATAACTGACGGTTATAGAGATATGTGGGGGTGTGTTAGAACGAGCCGTTCCAGGGGCGTGGAATGAGCGTTAACTTTTATAACGAGAAGATTCTCTTTGGATTTGGGACTTTTTTGCTTTCCTCAACGTAACAAACGTCTTTGGCAACTTCACAGATCTTCTTTATTCACCAAGAGTTTTTGTAACACTCCAAAGAGAAAGGAAAATTTGAAAATCGCAGGCATATGGCGGATATCGTTACTTTTAAATACATAATGTAATATGCCTAGATTATAACAAATACCTGCAGAGGGCGCCAACGGCCTGGTGATGTTCCATGTGATTCAACGAAGTTTAAATCCATTTAATTTTAATATTTGGCAAGTCAGAAACTTTTATTTTGAAATTGTGATGTACAATAAATCACATATTTAGAAATATGTTGATGTATTCTCCTGTGTTGGCATAGGTTTAAATGATTAACGTTACAAATCAAGTGAGTTTTCCCAGATGAACGTTAAGCAACCCAAACTCACCGCATATGCAGAGGAAGAGTTTAGCCCCTTTGACACATACAGTCTTTACTGGTAAATTACCGTTAAGAGATCATGTGTGAACTCGTCTCGCATCTCGTGTTTATAAAAGCAAAAACTTCTGATTGGCTAGTCATGTTAATTTGGTTGAGAGTGAAAGCTGTGTTCCTCTCATACATTGGTAGGCGAACTCATGAACTCGAACGTGATTTCAACAAGTGTTTTTAAATGTAGGACGACTTTTTTTTTTTTTCAGCCAAACGCTACACGTCAGAGATCCGTCACGGTGCCGGAGAACTTTAAGCCCTGCAATTATCATTGTATTTTTGCAGATTTCTGCAAATCTAACCAAGCTACTCTTTATTCCTAGTGAATTTACTGTAAAACGCTATCAAAGCTAGAAAAGTCTAAAGATCCATACCCTGTCACATTTCTGTGTTAACATTGTCCTCCCATTGTCGTGTTGCTTTTCTTGCTTCTCTGAGAAAAGCAAAAAAGATTAATTAGAAAAATACAGAGCTAAGAAAAGCCAAACATGCATCATGTTCCAAGAGATCAACATACATAAAATTCTGAGCTATAAATCTCCAAAGCAAAACTAACAGTCCTTTTCATTGCCTTCTGTTTCTTTTTTACAAACTATTTTTTCCAATGGACCACAAACATGGCCAAACCCTGCAGGCGACACAGTGGTCTGATCAGCTCAAATGGGAACGTGAAGGGTTAAGGTCTGTTCCATAAACTCCCACTTAAGGATCTCCTCTGGCAGCCTGTGGTGGGGCTTAAAATCCTGATTTGACAGATCACATTTTACTCACAGGCACCAAGAAAATAGCCAACCACTGCCTGCACTGCGCTTCTGCTCTTTAACGTGGCAGAACACATCCCAGAGTCTTTAGATACAATGGGAACGAGGCTGAGAATGCTCATATCAGCAGTTATAGTGGCATCATGGGTGCTCTCAGCATCTGATGCACACTATCACACTCACAGGCATCACAGACTGGAGGATGTAGCACTTACTGAGGAAACTGATGTAAGGGCACAGAGGAATAAGGTAAACTTTGTGTTTTTATTCCATGACTAATTGTTATCTTATGCAAAGGCTGACAGAACAGAATATTTAGAAATGGGTTTGTTTTTGTCTACTGCTTGTCTATTTTATTTATGTATTTTAATTTGGGGTTCATTTGATTTCATTTGTGTTTAGTTCAATTGACTTTGCTTGTTCCCACTTCAATATTTAACTAAGCCATATACGACACATAAAAAATCTAATGCAACACATATAATTATATCTATTATATTTAAAAAATGACCTACAATAAATGTTTTAAATAAACTGATTTAATTAAAATGTTTATAATGTGAACTATTAAGGACCATTTCTCACTATTAACTAGTTGCTTATTAGCATGCATATTATTAACATATTGGCTGTTTATTAGTACTTATAAAGCACATATTAATGCTTTATTCTGCATGACCATATTCTAGATCCCTTAATCCTACTCCATACCCAAACTTAACTACCTTACTAACTATTAATAAACAGCAAATTAGGAGCTTATTAAGGGAAAACTCCTAGTTAATAGTGAATGTGTGTTCCCCATTCTAAAGTGTTGCACATATACATAATTAAAAATGTAAACTTAATATAAAAACTAACTGATTAACATGTCAAATATATTCAGTATTAAGATTATAAATTTGCTGCATTGCAATTTAAAAAAACAATTATTATTGATTATTAATATTGTACTATGTAAACAATTCAAAATTACACGATTATTCACATTTAAAGTAAGCTAAGTGACTTTTAAAATGGTTTTGCTATAGCTTAAGTAAATTATACCACACATTTGCAGGTTTACATATCTTACATTTCCACCATAAAATCAGATTACTTCCATATACTGATGGTTTTGAAACCATACAGCTTTGTTCAAATAAACAACTCAACAGCTGCCCGGCACTGTGTGGAAGCTGTCTGATTAGTCAGCAGTCTGTTCTAGAGGAGTTCCCTCAGGCTCAAATTCTCCCACCCACAGCTTCACGCTAACTCATGGGGTCAGACACTGTCAGGGTGATTTAACAGATGCCTGAAGACACACAGGTCCAAACAGATGCTCGTCCCAACAAGCCCAAAGAGATAACAGTTATTCATGAACAGGATGTAAGAGTAGTATACTCAAAAAAACAAACTGTCATCAATTTCTCACCCTCATGTCATTACAAACCCCATGTCATGACTTTTTTCATCCATGAAACACAAAGGGAGATGACTGTTTTTTCATGCATTGATAACGAACAAGGTTCGAAGCTTCAAATTTTCAAAAAGGATGCAAATTTTCCTCAAAAGTGACAAAAAAACTCATGCTTTATATCACGTCTTCTGGCGCAATACAAGGGCTTTCTGTGAAGAAAAGGTACAAATTCATATAGTTCAAGAAACTATTCACCGAAAATATTGTCTTTTGGTGCTTGATAAAATAGCCATGTTTTCGAATGCTACTAAATGATCCAGATGCAATAGTAAACAGTACATTTGATGGGAATACTGTCTGTAAATAAGATAAATGTCAATCTTTTTTAATGTAAACAACCCTTTACGGACACCTCGCCATTGGCTAGTAATTTTTTTAGTTTATTTTTTTAGTTATCCTTCATTGTAACCAAATACACAGGACTTTCTCCATCCTTCAGAATTCCTCCTTTTGAGTTCTACAGAAGAAGGTCATACAGGTATGGAAGCCCATTTCCACTACTAAATAAAAATAAATAAAGGTAACTGCGACTTTTTAATCTCACAATTCTGATTTTTTTTTTTTTTTTTCACAGTTGCGAGTTTAAATCTTACAGTTAAATTTTTTTTCCCAGAATTGTGAGTTTTTATTTCTCACACCGAGTTATGAAGTCAGAATTGTGAGATATAAACTCGCAATTGTAAGAAAGAAAATCTCTTTGAATAGTATTTTTTTCCATCTGAATTGGACTTTTTTAACTTACAACTGCGAATATATAACACACAACTCTTATAAAATTAAACACAATAAATTTTGAGTTTACATCAATAATTACAAAAAAAGTCAAAGTTTTTTTATTTAGTGACAGAAATGGGCTTCCATATGCAGGTTTGAAACATGACATGACAAACAACATTAATTTTTTGATTAACATTAATGCAAAGGCTGGGAATAATTTTTTTTTAATAAAAACAAGACAAGACATCAATTATTGATGTTCAACCTGAATGTGGCATACTTGTCAAAAACCGTACCAACTAATGAAGCCATTTTACAGAGAGCGACAGATGATATCTACGCCCTTCTGATTGCCGACACCCCCGATGACTCTACCCCATTGCCACCTGGAGGAGACCCTTCAGGTAAGGAACAACGGACATCTGGTCAACTGTCTGAAAAGAATGAGTGATGGGCTCTTTTTAAAAACCACATGTTGCTCACAAGAGCCCTTATTTGTTCACGAGTTATGTCTATGTGAGTGGGAAGCTTCATTAACTTTTGAATGAAATTTTGTACATGTTCCAGACCTTCCAACTTGTCTACTGTGTGTGTGTCTAACTGGATCTGTCTACTGTGAGGAGGTCGACCCAGAGATGACGTCAGTGCCTGCTCTGCCAAAGGAGACAAACTACCTCTACGCTCGGTACAACAAGATAAAAAAGATAACAGTCAAAGATTTCAGAGATGTCGGTGAGTTCTTCCTGACTTGACTTGCTCTGGCATTCTCGTTGACCGCCCTTTTTTGTTGGGGGAACAAATACAATCCTTGTGGACAGGATAAGGGATTGCCCTTAAGGAGAGCAGGAGGCAAACAGCTGCTTCTTTTCAGAAACAACCCAGAATCCATTTCATCCAAAAGATTTCCAAATGTTAAGGGACATGATATACAAACCGCAATGTGATTACAAGAGATCGCAAGTTTTTCCGTTGCATAAAGACATCGATCACATTTCGGAACCACAACATCCTACAAAACATGTGTGTTGACAAAAACTTGCAAATGTGGTAAACTCCTCTGTTTGCAGCAGTGCATCATGGGTACAACAAAGTTAGCTAGAGGCCTTTAGGGGCCTCATGCATCAAAGGCTTTTAAAGTTTCTTTGATAATTTGTTGAATGTATATAGGGTATTCACAATTGATGCTAATGAAACATTCAATAATAAGGTGGCTTTTAACAGCACAAAAAAAAGTTAAAAGGAGCATAAAACTTTTAACAAACAAAAACTGCAGTAATTACGAAAAAATTAACCATGTGGATGGCAGGAGTGTCATTTCTACGCCAAACTGTCTAGGTGTCTAACATATGACGTTAACCTTCACATTATCAGTTTAATGCTCTTCTGTCCATTTCCATTCATCTACTATAGTTACTCTGAAGAGAATCGACTTCACTGGAAATATCATTTCTGAGATTGAAGACGGTGCGTTTGCTAAGCTTACCATGCTAGAGGAGCTCTCCCTAGCCGAAAACCAGCTGGTCAAGCTACCAATGCTACCGGCGAAATTAGTCTCCTTCAATGCTAATCACAACAAACTGAGGACCAAAGGAATCAAGTCAAATGCTTTCAAGGTAAAGAGGCACAAATTACACTACCTGTTTAAAAACCTTTACATTTGTGCATTTAGACGCTTTTATCCAAACCGACTTACAGTGCATTTAGGCTATACATTTTTTTGCCAGTATGTGTGTCCCTGGGAATTGAACCCACAACCTTTTGCGCTGCTAACGCAATGCTCTACCATTGAGCCAAAGGAACTCGCCATTTCTAGCCAATGCACATTGAGGACAAATGGACAATTTTAGACAATTTTATGACTCTTTTAATCTTTTGCTCTCACTTCCAGAAATTAAGCAAACTACAATTTTAGACAATTTTATGACTCTTTTAATCTTTTGCTCTCACTTCCAGAAATTAAGCAAACTGACACATCTGTATCTTGCTCACAATGAACTGGAGGCGGTTCCTCTCATTCCAGAGACTGTCCGCACACTTCACCTACAGGTTAGAAATCTGAACATGTTTTGCATGCTAACAAGTCTTCTGCACAGAAATTATACAAAAAAATAAAATAAAATACAACATCTTGAAGGTACTCTAACCCATTCTCTTGTTGTGTTTTCAGAACAATAACATTTCAAGCATGACTGTCGACACCTTCTGCAAAAGTAACAACACATACTACATCCGCTCCAACATGAACGAAATCCGTATGGATGGAAATCCCGTCAACCTCGGCCAGTACCCCAACAGTTTCACATGTCTGCAGTCTCTGCCAATTGGGCGATACCAATGAAAACAGAATCAAAGGTACACCACAGTGAGAAGTCCTTGGATAGCAAATGATGATGACTAAAACCGAGAGGCAAAAGTCATTCAATCTCCTGGTGCCTGAGCACAGATGAGTGTAAAAGTTATTACCATGAGAACCTGTATTATATATCTAGTTATGTAACAGCTGCCCAAACACTTAGATTTCCTCTTGATACTGACTTTGTAGATGAACCTGAACCACAAGTCTTTGAAAGAATAACTTCATATCCATTGTAAATAACCACTGGAGGCTACTGCTTAGAAAAATGTGAGATCATGAATAGCTGCAGTCAAGCTTCTAGTATTCCTCAGAACTCTGTGAATTTCTGACACCTTCTAGTACTGTTAAATTGTCTTACTTTAGCTGAAATTAAGATGCCTGCTAAGTTAATTAGAGGGCAAGGAACTCATCCCAAGTCACTGATCTTTCCCAGCTGACTTTTACTTTAATGTTCTGAATATTATTTATATGCTAAATTTGTAATTACTACCTATATGTGAATTAAACATGAATAGAGTGTACAGTAAAACATTGTATGAAATCAACATGTTAAGTTTGCTTTTGTTGTTTAAATACACTTTTTTTTTTTTTTTTAAATTGTGTGACTAGTTTGCTTTTATCTTTTACAACTATGTCAGACTGTAGTTAAAGCAAAAAAAAAAAAAAAAAAAAGGCAGTTCCAAAAAGAGACCAAAACAACTGTCTGCAAATTGCAAACCTATCAAACCCAAAGATTCTGCACAAAGAAACTTCTGGAAAAAGTGGGGTAATATTGTTCCATTTAACCGGCCAAATTGGCAGCCATTACAGCACAATGCTCCAAGCAAATAATGGAATGTTTTTCATACTGACTCGAAAAGGCTTCATTCCCAAACTTTCACTGCCATCAAGTCATGGAATTTGTTCCCAATCTGACATTCAGCAATCTTTCTCATACTCTTGAAAGTCTCATGATATATACATATTAGGGGGAACTACTTACAAGAAGAGAAATACAAGTGGAGAACTTTGTTATTCCATGTAGAATCTTTGAAACACATATTTTTCTCAAAGGAATTAAATCATTCAGGTGTCTTTGTTTTGGATACACATTGGTCTAAATAATCATATTCCTTCTAACTTATTACATAACTTATCTTTTAATTTATAACTTATTATATAAGCTTTTATGAAAGTTATAGAAATACAAACCTTTATATTACAAATTAAATTATCAGCATAACAACAAAAGTCAGAATACTACCAATTGGACAAATTGAGCCACAATCAATCATAGAAATTTAAATCGAGTCCCTTTTTGGCAAGTTTGTGTGTAGCTGTGACTAGATTTCAATAAAAGTCCCAATTACTTTCATGATCAATAAGAACTGATATTGCTGTCAATTCTCAGTACTAGTGGTCGACCGATATTGTTTTTTTGACAGCCTATGCCAATATCTTGGAAACCAGGGTGGCCGATATAAATGTGTTTATTTTAATTTACATTTAAGAAATTTGAAATCATTTGAAAATGGATTAAAAAATACATTTGTAAAATAAACATACTTTAGATGACAAAGTATTTTCCACAAATAAATAAATATTTAATAAAAATATAATAAAAAGGAAGTAAACACTGTAACCAATGCATTGGGAATCATATTTTTTCAAATAAAGCCAAGGTAACACTCATTTTACATACAGCACACAGTGAAAATTACATGAATGTGACAGTGGGCAAATGCATAAAGCTCAGCATAATGTTAATCACATTTAATGTTTAAAGCATATTTTTTCACGGATAAAGTCACACAGAGAACACACAATCATGCAGGTCACATGCACACTTCCCAAGATCACACAGTGGATCAACCAAGTTTGCAAGGTTTGTAAAATTAAGATTGGGCATTAGCCATTCAAAGATTTTGTGAAACTAGACAGTATTATAAATGACGGCTATTACTAAGAGGGAGAAAAGCAATCGTTATAATACTGTTTGTATACATTTTAATTCCCTTTGTTTAACCTTTCTATCTAATGATTAGACAGATTCTATCCGTATTAAAACTGTTTAACGATGACCGTCAAGAGGGGAGAAAGCACTGTGTGCCAGGGTGCTGCTGCTCTCAGCAACGTTAAAATAAAGTCCCACCTTGAACGCATCGGCCAAACAGAAAAAAATATCGGTCAATGCCGATATTTGAAAAATGACAAATATCGGCCGATATATCGGTCGAGCACTACTCAGTACTCAAGTATTTGTGCCCATACATAGTTGGATGTGCACTTTATTCCCTGCTTCTATTGCTGGTTACCTGAAAGTGCTGAAACGTTTGACGCCTCTCCTCACATCTCTCAGAGAACGTCCTCAAGGTCCTGAAGAACAAAAGAAGATCTTTTGTGTCCTCCACTCTGCAAACAAGACAGTATTGTTACATTAATTGTTTTGCACACTTTGGTAAATAAACAATTAGATTATTTGCTAAGAAAAAAAAATGACAGGGTAATATCCTCCAAGAAAAAAAAATGACAGGGTAATATCCTCCACATACAATGTAGAAGGATAAACTGTGTATTTGTGTTTAATCCCATTCACAGGCTGACATTACGAGACATTTTGAGATTTTCCATAGATTTACCAGGGGCCCAGAAACTGTGGCACAGAACGCAACTTTCCATGACTCTTGAGTCTTGTCTGTGAAAGGCTGGTGTTGTAATGTGTGATGGAAAAATGGTAAGTCTCTCAAAACTAAATGGATCCACTCCAAGAGTAAAAGACAACAACTTAATGCAAAGCTTAATTTTGTAATCTGGGCAAATTTCCATAGTATGCATTTCAGATTTGTTGACTGGGACCTTGAATCTGAAAAAGTCACTTTAAAGAATGCTAACCTTTTAAGTTCGACAGACTAAACATACAGAATGCCAGGATTGCTCTACAGACCGATTAATGGCAAATCAATGTTTGGCCGCTTTTTATAATTTCACTAAATTTGTCCCTTCAGTTTTTCTCATTTGCTTGGTTATGCTGCCAAGAACTTGTGGTATGTACTAATATTAGTTGTATAGATTCCAAAAACCTGTGTGGCTGTGCTTCGTTTGTGCTTTGTTTCAAACTTCACACGTATCAAGAATCAAAACATCAACAACAGAACAAAAATTGCAGGCATAGCTATAGATACAGTAATGAAAGCACAAAAACTCACAAGCCTTAGCACTTTAAAACTTTCTCCACAGACATGCCTGCATCCACTTATGTACCTGACCACAAGAGTGCTCAAAAAATTCTTAAGTTTACATGGACCATAATAGTTATAAAGTGCGTCTTCCTGAGATGCAGAGACAACTCAGACTTATGCGAGAATCATTATCTCCAGTATTTTTCCGACTCTCTCGTGCCAGGACTCTCAGACCAGACAATATGATCCAGATGTACATTCAGCGACCAGGAGGCTGGCTGCACTTTAGAAAAGGACCCAAACAAATCACCGCCAAAACAGCAGCACTACTTTAAACTGTAATTTGTCATCCCAAGTGGAACAACCACAAAAGATCCTATAGTCACGTTTTTAGAAAACAAAACTCTGAAATGTAAAGAAATTCATTGATAATTCAAATGTATGAGTGTAATGCATTAACACTTCAAGTAATATTATGTTGACTGAGAGATTAGTGGTAAGAGTGCCGTTGCTTTGAATCTTTGGAAATGTACCATAAAGCTACAGATACTGTACGACATGAAAGCATAAATCTAGAAGCAGAATAAGTTAACCATAAGCATGAATCTTCGCTACTGGAAGTCACAGATTCAGACCTCAACTCTCTTTTCAAGTATATTGCAAGTACGCTGTACAACACATAATCTAAATAACCTAACCTTCTAAATATCTTGGCTGTGTTCTCTGTGGATTACTGAATATATCAACATCAAAAGGTGTTACTTTAATGGGAAGTGTTGTGCTGTACTCGTTCAAGTAATAATAGAAGACAGAACTGCACTTCAGACCACAGGAATTTTATCACAAATAAAGCAAATACATGTAACTAGGACAAAAATGGTTTTCATCCCTGGGGTCTCTGGTGAAGTTGCCTGTCCAGAATGTCCTGTTTCACACAGTCCAGAGTGACCTTCAGGTGGTCCACACGTTCACTTTTTACAGTGCACACACTGTGGGGTGCTGTTGGCTGTCAATGACTTGCTGGTGCCATTTGTTGACAGTTTAATGAGCGGGACATGTTACGGACCGTCAACACAGCACTTTTAAACATTAAATCCACACATCATTATGTGGGGCGCAGCATTCTTATGGACACAACTGACTGAACCTCATTATAGCACCAGAAGAGCAACCATCCATAGTTTAGAAAGAGAGATTACTCCACCAACATACACTAAACAAAATTATAAACGCAACACTTTTGTTTTTGCCACCATTTTTCATGAGCTGAACTCAAAGATCTAAGACTTTTTCTATGTACACAAAAGGCCTATTTCTCTCAAATATTGTTCACAAATCTGTCTAAATCTGTGTTAGTGAGCACTTCTCCTTTGCCGAGATAATCCATCCACCTCACAGGTGTGGCATACCAAGATGCTGATTAGACAGCACGATTATTGCACAGGTGTGCCTTAGGCTGGCCACAATAAAAGGCCACTCTAAAATGTGCAGTTTTACTGTATTGGGGGGTCCGAAAACCAGTCAGTATCTGTTGTGACCACCATTTGCCTCACACAGTGCAACACATCTCCTTCGCATAGAGCTGATCAGGTTGTTGATTGTGGAATGTTGGTCCACTCCTCTGTGCGAATTTGCTGGATATTGGCAGGAACTGGAACACGCTGTCGTATACGCCGATCCAGAGCATCCCAAACAAGTCTGGTGAGTATGCTGGCCATGCAAGAACTGGGATGTTTTCAGCTGCCAGGAATTGTGTACAGATCCTTGCAACATGGGGGCGTGCATTATCATGCTGCAACATGAGGTGATGGTCGTAGATGAATGACACAACAATGGGCCTCAGGATCTCGTCACGGTATCTCTGTGCATTCAAAATGCCATCAATAAAATGCATCTGTGTTCGTTGTCCATAACATACACCTGCCCATACCATAACCCCACCGCGACCATGGGCCACTCGATCCACAACGTTGACATCAGCAAACCGCTCACCCACACGACGCCATACACGCTGTCTGCCATCTGCCCTGTACAGTGAAAACTGGGATTCATCCGTGAAGAGAACACCTCTCCAAAGTGCCAGACGCCATCGAATGTGAGCATTTGCCCACTCAAGTCGGTTACGATGAAGAACTGCAGTCAGGTCGAGACCCCGATGAGGACCACAAGCATGCAGATGAGCTTCCCTGAGACTGTTTCTGACAGTCTGTGCAGAAATTCTTTGGTTATGCAAACCGGCCCTGTTGCACAGCTGTCCGGGTCATGCTGTCTAATCAGCATCTTGATCTTGCCACAGGTGAGGTGGATGGATGCTCTCAGCAAAGGAGAAGTCCTGGGCTGTCTGTGGTTTAGAACAGTGGCGTGCACAATTGTGAGGCCGGTCTTTTGATGTACATAGAAAATCTCTGAAACGCCTTTCGAGACGGCTTATGAAGAGAAATGGGGGCATTCAAAAGTTCACGAACAAAATTTTCTTCAGTGTAGACATTCCTGCAGTCAGCATGCCAACTTGCACGCGCCCTCAAAACTTTGCCACATTGTGGAACAACTGCACATTTTTGAGTGGCCTTTTATTGCACAATACAGCCTAAGGCACACCTGTGTAATAATCAAAGCTGTCTAAACCGGAAAATATCTTGATATCTGCCAATACCTGTGAGTTATGGATTATCTCAGCAAAGGATAAGTGCTCTCTGTCTAAGACAGATTTAGACAGATTTGTAGCATGATATTTAAGATAAATAGGTCTTTGAATATAACAAAGCAGAACAGAAAAAAAAATAGATGGGTAAAATCTGCGAATAAACTTTGAAGTTTATTGAGAAAGTCTAACCTGAAATTGAAGTTTATTGAGAAAGTCTAACCTGAAAGGTGTTAGCATGTTTTAACATGATTCTTATTTTGCTAGCATGGCATGCTTTTAACATCCATGTTGCTAACATGTTTTTATCATGATTTCTAGTATGAATAGCATGATGAAAGATTAACACTATGTAAAAAAAATTAAAAAACATAGCAAAAAGTTAACATAATGAAAAAAAATGTTAATAGAATGAATAAAAAAGAATAAAAAAAAAAAAAAAAAAAAAAAACAAAAAAAAAAAAAACAGAATACAGAGAGGAGAAGAATAGAACAGAATAAAACATCACAACAGAGCAGAAAAAAGAATTTAGTAAAAAAAAAAAAAAAACATAACAGAAAAGATCACAACAGAACTGAACAACAGAATAAGACAGAATAAATCACAATAGTGCAGAAAACAAAAAAAAAAATTCAAATGAAAAAAAAAAAAAAAAAAAAAAAAACAAGAGAATAAAAAAAAACAAAACAATATAATACAATAGACAAGAGAAGAAAATACAATACAACAGAAAAAAAAATAATAGACTAAACAGAATAAACAAAATCCAGCAGAATAGAACACAATAGAACAGAAAGGAAGAAATACGCAGCTACAACAGATATGGACCACATGCCTAATGATCAGAGACATTTATTTGTTAATTTGGCCTGGACCACGAATAAACAAATCCTTCAGCTGCAAGCATAACAGAAATCCCTCAAACACACAAACAAAGCCATTATTTCTCTAATGATGGAATATAATAATAATAAAAAAAAAAAAAAAGTAAATATTTTTGAGGTTATGTGGTATTTCACTTAAACACTACCTAATATGAATGATTCTCAAGAGTACATCGCTGTCAGTCAATCAGTCGGCAGCGGATCTAACCTGATCTGCAACACTTGCCAATCAGAGAGATCTGATGAGAAAATCAGATCTCTGCAGGAACTCTCTCACGTCGAGTTAACAACAGCTGGTCAGGGTTCACTCAGCATCAAGCTCATGAGCCACTCTGATACTTTTCCCCTCTTGTATGAAGTTTTGTTTGAATTTGTATCTTTTTACAAGACTAACATAAAGCAGAACAGTCTTCTGTGGTGTCAGGGAATTCACTTGCATGATGTTTATTTACACTGTAGGTTTGTAACCTTTTACACAACCTGGATTGTCTCCAAATGGAATTCCTGTTTCTATTATGTAAATAAGCAAGATCCAACATTTTGTGAAGAGTACAAATTATCCATGGAGTCCACTTACCTTTTTTAAATAAATGTAAAAAAAAAAATATATAATAATAATTATTTTAAAGGAATAGATTACCCAAAAAGATTACTCTCATGCCATCGAAGATGTAGATGTGTTTGTTTTTTGATCTGAACAGATTTGGAGAAATTAGCATTACATCACTTGCTCAGCAATGGATCCTCTGCAGTGAATGGGTGCCGTCAGAATGAGAGTCCAAACAGCTGACAAAAACATCACAATAATCCAAAACTAATTCACACCACTCCAGTCCATCAGTTAATGTCTTGCTGCATGTTTGTAAGCAAATCCATCAAGGCATTTTAACTTCAAACAGTCACTTCTGGCCAAAATATGAGTCCAGTGAAAAAATCCACCCCTTGTTGTCCTCTCACTTCAAAATCCACCAACATATTTGTTTTGAGTTGTTTAGAACTGTTTTGGCTTGATGTTTGATGTAAAATGACCAATTTATTAAAAATATGCATCTTTTAATATCATTCTGCCGGCACCCATTCACTGCAGAGGATCCAGTGAGTGAGTGATTGATGTGATGTGATGTGATGCTCAATTTTCCCTGATGGAAAAACAAACTCATCTACATCTGGGATGACCTGAGGGTGAGTAAACCTTCCTTAAATTCTCCTCAAAATTCCTTAAAATACACACAAACCGATGATATTAAGCCGTTACAAATCATCACTCTACCTGGACACAAATGCAGAGAAATCTTTGAATTCAACACCATCCACAACGATATTGAGCTCTGTAACTCTCCTGCGCAGAGCATCATCCTCCTGGAAAAAAAACACAGAGTTAAACAATATCATAAATACTCATAATAAATAACCTTAAACTGATCTGCATTTACGCAATTATTCTATCACATGTCATGAAACAGGGTTTATGGGATTTCCTCTCTTCAGGAAATAAACTCTTTTTCATTTTTTTTTATTGTGAAGACTGTAGCACGAACCTGCTTTCACTTTTTTACGTGCTTTATATAATGCTTCAAGTTTATTCTTGACTATTGTCATGGTAAAGATTTTAAAATATAAAAAATTTCGATCTTTCCACAGGCTGCCAGTTTAAAATAACTCACAATTTTTAAGGGTTCCACCATCAAACAACCAACAGTAACCAACCAACAAATATATCATAAATAATCTAAATCAACTAATTAAACCAACAAAACAATTCCGAAAAATTTAACCCAAAAATAAAAATGATTTATGCTTGTCATGAAGATTTCAGAGTGCTTGAAATTCATTGTTCTGGATATTATGTGGCTACTAAGATTGCACAGGCTAAATCACCAAATCAGTTTTCTTATAGGTTCATCAAGAACTTCAAGGAAAGAGGTTCAATTTCTTGTAAAGAAGGGCGTCCAAGAAAGTAGCAAGCGCCAGCCAGAATCGTCTCCCTAAAGAGCGATTCAGCTGCGGCGGACCGAGAGTGCCACCAAGTGCAGAGCTTGCTCAGGAATGGCAGCAGGCAGGTGTGAGCGCATCTGCACGCACAGTGAGGCGTCTGGAAAAAGGCTTGTCCGGAGAAGAAAAGGTGAGCGCTACCATCAGTCCTGTCCGGTCTTGCAACAGTAAAAAGCATCCTGAAACAACATTCATGTGTGGGGTTGCTTCTCATCCAAGGTGAGTGGGCTCACTAACATTCTGCCCAAAAACACAGCCATGAATAAGAGTGGTACCAAACACCCTCCAACAGCAACTTCTTTTCCAAACAATCCAACAACAGTATGGTAAGAACAATTTTCCAGCACGATGGAGCACCGGGCCATAAGGCAAAAGTGATAACTAAAGTGGCCTCGGGGACCAGAATGTTGACATTTTGGGTCCATGGCCCCTGGAAAAACTCCAGAATCTTAATCCCATTGAGAAACTTGTGGTCAATCCTCAAGAGGGCTGAGTGGACAACAAAACCCCCTAATTCCTGACCAAAACTCCAACGAATTATTATGAAAGAATGGGTTTGCTATCAGTCAGGATTTGGCCCAGAAGTTGATTGAGAGCATGCCCAGTCGCATTGCAGAGTCCTGAAAAAGAAGGGCCAACCACTTGCAAATACTGACCTCTTTGCATAAATGTCATGTATTGTCGATAAATTTGAAACATATGAAGTGCTTGTAATTTATATTTTCAGTACATCACAGAAACAACTGAAACAAAGATCTAAAAGCAGTTTAGCAGCAAACTTTTTGAAAACTAATATTTATGTAATTCTCAAAATTTTTGGCCACGACTGTACTCCATTAAAGACAGTTTAAGTCTACTGCACAAATCTGATGTTGAAATGAGAAAGTCTCGGTCAAAATGGAGACATGCTGCCCTCTAGTGTAGAGTATAAGAACAATCATGGCAGGCTTCACTGGTTCCAATAACCATGGACTTTATGTGCTTTTAATTATTGTAGGTGAAATGGGAGTATTTCAGTACTTGACTACATTTTCTGAAGAAAATTTGAACGGCACTTTATAATAAAAAAACACGTTATGATACTCACCGCTTACTTTTTTCCTTAACAAGCCACGTGATTTAAATAAACCCCTAACCCTACATATGAGAAATCATAACAAGTACAACTAATAATTAGAGAATAAAAACCAAATAGTAACTGATTTAGAGAAGCTTAAAATTAACTTTGTGAGTTTTATGGCCATGACTTGGTTGCAACAAAACCTAGCTATGTCATTAAGGCATTTGAACTTTAAACCACTGCATATTTTGAGTTCATAATCCATAATATTACTTCATCCAGTGAAAAAGTCCATGTACATATTTCTCTCCTGTTTTAACCGAGATATATTTTTCACTGGAGAAAGCAATTTTAAAGACGGAGAACTAGTATTTATCCAAAACCAACCAGATTAATGATGCATATGTTCTTTGCAAACACGCAATTTTTCTCTTCACAAGACATTAACTGATGGACTGGAGTGGTGTGGATTATTGTGATGTTTTAACAGCTGTTTGGACTCTCATTCTGACGGCACCCATTCACTGCAGAGGATCCATTACTGAGCAAGTGATGAAATGCTAATTTCTCCAAATCAGTTCTGATGAAGAAACAAACTCATCTACATCTTGGATGTCCTGAAAGTGAGTACATTTTCAGGCAATTTTCATTCATAAAAAACACCAAAACTAATAAAACAAATTATCACTAAGGGTTTTCTTAACTTCATGGTTTTGTTGCAACCAGCTGCAAGGCCGTGAATATATTAAGTCCTAAAGCACACAATCTACATACATTCATCTAGCAGGAGGAATATTTCAAACACCCTGCTTTGCAAAGAAGTATCCATTTCGCATGCATTTTGAAAGTGCATTAAGTGCATGCATAAATATTTAGTGACTTCTTTGTACCTGAATCTCAGTCACTGCAAATTCAACCTGGAACAAAAGCACACTGCAGTGACCTGCAAGTCTGAGCTGCTGCACAAGTTTCCTTTCACCTGAAGAGACAACAGAAGTTACTAACATTTATATACAACCCAGAGTATTTTTTTCAATTAATCGAGAAACTAGCCTATTTTGTAATTAAAGGCAAGTTTCAAAAAACTCACTTTTGTGCAACGTCTTTACAAAACACTCATTTAGAGCAATCCCATTGATTTCCGTCTGTCGTCTGAGGTCTTTTTCCAGCTCTCTGACTTCTGTGATCAGAATAGAAAGATCCTGCTCCCCCCCTCCTTCCTCAAACACCAAACACTCTAAAATATAAAAGAAAAAATAAAACCCAAAACCCAAGCTAAACATTAACAACTTTCATCATCCTTAAACATTACAAAATCAACATCACAGGAAGACAGTGGTTTTTTTTTTTGTTGTTGTTGTTTTTAGCTCATGTCAGTTTATGTCCAGTTTACACTGTTATATGAAACTAGACAAAATCCATTGAAAGGTAGTCCGTACTAACAGTTCATGCTGTAGTCGATCTCCATGCTCTATGAAAATGGACCGTAAAGTCTCCTCCTGTTCAGCCTCCAGCATTTCAATTTCCTGCTGGAGCATCTGGATCTCTTCTTCATATTTCTGCTCCATTATCTTCCTCAATCTACTAAAAAGCAGTTTATGAAAATACATAGAGAGAGAGATTAAGAGATTACATAATATACACATTTACATAACATACATATATAGCTTTCATGCCAGAAATGTTTTAATATTCAAAGATTCTAGTTAATCAGCTCAAGTCAAAAAAACTTAACTTTTAACTTATCTAACCAATATATAACATTTCAACAAAATATACAACATGCAGAAATAGATTCACCGCATACATTTATCATTACGTCACACTCTGTAGGAGACCGTTCATGTCAAAAACGCTTTTATAAATGTATCACAAACCGACAGATTATCCTAACAGCTGTCCATATGTTAATTATAAACCTTTATATCCCTTCATATAGTTTCATAACAATATTTCGAGCGTAAATCCGATGACAGGAGCTCGATTTGACAGAACAAATCAAAACATTAAACAGACGAGAGTTCACTAAACCTAAGATTGTAATATAAACCTGTTCGTTGTTTCTTATATGGATTTAATACTTTGTGTAGAACTTATATCAACCTTAAAATCGAGTGTTCAAAGGAATAAACTTACTTTAATATGCTGCTGAATATGAAAACCGCGACTTTTGACTGATATTCAACTAACGTTTAATTCCCGCGTCAACACGGAACATACCAAATGAGAACTGCAGGGGTGAAAGAAAAAAATCCAAAAACACTTGAATATTCATCTAAATAGAATTATTACGAGGTGAAGTTCTTATAAACTGATCTATTTCTGCCTATACTCGTCAATGTGTATGAGAGAAATCGGAAATGTGTCTAATATTACTTTTCTTCCCTGTTTTGTCGATGGAACTTTCCATAATGTTGCGGTACATTCGAAAACGGAACCAAATACACGTCACAGCGGAAGAGTTACAGTGTAACATCAGTGTAGTCTGTTTAGCGTTTGTAATAATACTTTTTTTCTGCCTTATGGAATATTTTAGTAAATAAAGATTATTCAAGTAGGCTATGTTTTACAAGAAAATGGTTTCAGTTTTTCTACTTAAAAATTTAAGTGTAATATGTTCACGTGTCTCATGGTTTTAAGATATAATTTACATTATATATAATATAGATATATATATATATATATATATATCTATCTATAATATATATATTTAAAGTGAACTACACTAAAATCTAAGTTTTAAATATACAGATTATTCAAGTAGGCTATGTTTTCAGGTTTCATTAAAAATTTAATTCAGTACTTAAAAATTTAATTCAATATTTTGAAAATCTATTTCTAATTGTTAAAACAAATTTCTTTCTGACACCACAAAATATATCTACACCAATTTTTTTCAGTGTACAAATATTAAAGATCTTGCTCTCTTTCTAAGTCACTAATCAAATAAACAGACACATGTTTTGCATATATCTATACACCTGTAAAATGTTGTGACTCTTGTTTAGATTACATTTCGATTAAAGTTTCATTTACATCAAAAACTACTTTTTTCTTTTTCTATCCAAATGAAGAACAGTTAAAAGGTGAGATCTAAACTCATGTTAATAAATCAAGACACTCACTAACAATTAGAAATATCACTAACAACAGCATATTTGAGTGATTAGTAACATTTGCAGTAATATTTTGTGCATAATATTAAAATATACAGTTAATGCTCAGTCCCTTTGCTTGAAACAGATTGTGGATTCCTAGTTTAACATATTTCAGAATGGTTATATGACATTTGAAAGTAGTGAAATTTGGTTTGCATTATTTATGACATGAATTACAGCCATTTCCCTCCTTATATGAGTTTCACAAGAGACACAGAGATGCCTCAATTTGATTCCAGAGGCCTTCGCTGAAGACCTGAACAATTTAAATTATTCAAAAACATCTTTTTTCAGGTTTTCAGAGACATCTTGGCATATTCTGTTTAATAGCTGTAATTTATTGTTTAAAAAAATCTTAGATGTCGAATAGAATAGATGTCGGTTTGTACCACTAGAGGGTGGTGTGATGATACTCTCATGACTATTGCAGCATGCTTCAGTGTTTATTTTCATGCTTCACTCACTTTCTCCAAACCACAGAGTCAACCACAAAGTTGTTCTAGAAAACCTACTCTGTGCTTTTTATGTGTTTACACTTGCCGCACTAAAGCTCGTTTAGTACATATGTTCTGCACAGAAGATCATGCAAATGTTACATAATGCAAATGCAAATGTTTTTAGTTGTGATTTTTGCATCTAGTCTCTAAGGAAAGATTGCACGGCGTCGACAGCTACAAAGCCACTTTACATTTTGGGGGAAAAAAAGTGTGTCTGTATGTGCGAGTAGGACTGAGAAAACTCTTCAGCCTTGTCCCAGTGACCATTTTGGCTAATGATAGTGATATTTGACCCCTGGTGTTTAGTCTTACCCTTATCTGCAGACTCAAGCAGTTTCCACCAACTAGTGCAAAAGGGTAACTGGAGTCTTTACTCTGGTTTAAACTTCCAGAAAATGTTTAAAGATTTAATGTTATCCATTAAGGTTTTGATCACAGATATTTTTTGTCATTTTAACTAATATATTAAATCGAAATATGTCTAATATATGAAAGATTGTAGGTTCTAATTTGCATATAAATACAAGTAAAAAAAAAAAAAAATATATATCTATATATATATATATATATATATATATATATATATACAGCTATATATTTTAGGGATAGTGACTGGTCACATTTTGCCATTTGTAATCACTGTTTTGCTTTATTGAAGTTCGTGTAAATGAATGTTTTGTATGAACTGTAGCATGTCTTACTTAAAGTGTAAATTCAATTAGAATGAATTTTTTTCAAGGTCACACAAGCTCAGGCGAGTTGGAACTGAAGTCTGTGCAAAGGCCAAGAATGAAACGTGCAAGGAGCAAAAACCTTGCACTCGTCCGCTGATGAAACCCTTAATGAATCTACAGAAACCATTTGGCTCTGCCCAGTTAGCATATTGTGTGTGTGTGTATTTAAGAATGTCGTTGTTCCATTGCCTTTGTGTTTGATCAACAGTGGTTTTGATCACCAGGCAATCAGCACGTCTGTGGATCTGAAATATAGTCATGAGCGCTGTGCTCTGTGTATAAACAGGACGCTGTGGTTTCCGATTTCAGTGTGACATCACAGCTGGTGTATAGCTCGTGAAGGAATGATAGCAGCTGTTGTACAGTGACATAAGTCCCCCGAAACTCCTTTTGCATTACCAAGTTCTGTTTTTAGACATCAACCTTAATAGATTTAATTTTGGATCTTTCTAGACAAATTAATAGGGGTTCTGTCATAGTGTTTAATATGCTTTGAGTGGTTTTTAGCATATTGCTAATGCTAGGATATTGATGTGGTAGTTAGTAGTTAGCTGGTGTATTTTTAAAAGAGCCCACAAAAAGTCATATTCTGTTTTTTTAAATATTGCTTGACTTCATCCTTCAATGCATTTTGTTTGTGGGATTACTTTTTACCCACTTTGCTAAAATTAGTAACTCCTCAATAAAACACATGATCTGAGGAATAATTCACGTTCCTAGTACAGATGCACAAGATTCTGTGAAGATTAAGAAAGTTTTATGTCATATTAAGATCCCTCAGATTAGCATTTTGCTTTATGCATCTGTTAAAGGGGCAGTAGTATATATATATATATATATATATATATATATATATATATATATATATATATATATATATTTCTAAAGAGCTAGCAAACAGTCCTTTGTGCAAATTAAAATTGTTATGTAAAAACCCATTTTGGTTCTACTTACAGGCTTTATTATCAAAAGCATGTCACATTTAGGCTTTGTGAGGCTAACTGTAATGCTAATGTGTGAATGGGGGATGGGAAGCCAAAAACAGTTCTTCATTCTCCATTTTAACATTAACTCTGCACAGCCTCCTTCATTTAAAAGTCTTTTCTTGTTTTTTTTCACCAGTTAACGTATGTTAGAAAAGATTAGCAAGCTGTTTGACAGATATGAGTGAACGCTGGTTGTTTTTATTTCTGAGCGGGGAGGAACCAGAATACGTGCTGGTTTGATATATTTACACTTTACTTAGTAAATTCCTCTCATAGTGTGAATAACTTCCACAGTTACCTGTTACTAATGCGTTAGCCAGCTCAAAAAGACAGAGTCACGTGACTAGCCTAGCATGTGTTTGACTAGAATAACAGCCCTTCCCCCGAATGACACACAGACACACTGCCTGCAAGTGTAAAATGAGAGGTTTTCCACATACAGCTTTGGACTGCATATCTTATGTAAATACAGAAAAAAATATTGCACGAATATTAGCTTTAGCATTGCTGGGATTAAAAGATTTTGACTGTATAGCAACAGATGCTATTGCGCAAGACTTTGCAATGATCCGCCATGTGTTTACTTGAGAAAAAAACTCCCAAAAGTTTGTACTTTTCCATACTTAAAGGTCTTGTGTGTTTTTCGCCCCAAACATTCCTCCCTCTGTTCCTCAAATCCCACCCCGTCCTGCCCCTAGGCTTCTCAAAGAGCACTTGTTTGGATCTATAACTATTACTGTTCACATCCAAGCATAGGGCTCGGATAACATTGGCGTCTTCCGCGATAGGATGACGCTAAGATGAGGGGCTGTCATCAACAGCCATTTTAAAGGCTTCCTGGTCTCTGATTGGCTGTTGCTTTAGCTAATCAGGTTAGTGTGTGACAGGAGGAATGTTTGTTTTTGCACTGAGAGAAATCAAAATAGGTCTACCTCTCTTCCAACCCTCCTTAGTTAAACACAAACAGTGTTTGGCACAAAAATGAAATATAAAAAAGAAGGAAAGGAGATGGTGCTGCCTGGCACTAAAATTAGCAGCTTTCCTTTATGCTTGTTGCAACAGGCTGAGGTTTGATAGTTAGTTAAGGGGTGTGTCGTGTGCGGGTGGATCTTGTTGCACAGTAACAGTTAGAAAAGCTGCAAATGTCTTCATTTCAAGCTTCAGTCTTTGGTTTTGTATTTGTAGTGTAGTTCTCGATGTAACAGCTTATTCTTGAATGTCAAGAGGATGATTTTGTAATAAAAGCTCATTACAAATCATATTATAACTTTTTTTGTAACGTAAATTTTTTTTAGGTTTTATTGTATACTTTTAAACGGGTGTTACTTTACAATTTTACTGTAAACTTTACAACCTGTTTATTTGTGAGCATTTAAAAGTATTTAAATGCATTTACATTGATACCGATTTACTGTGCAGGCATCATAATTGTACTGCTTTGACTGACTTTAAATAATTGTGATGATCGTAATAAATCATCTGTTTCCTGTGGAAGAAATTACAGATGAGTCATTTCGAAAATGCCTTATATATCCAGGAACCACCTAAAAAACACAGATGCTGACCTATTAGTAAACCATACATTAAAACCAGTTAGCGAGCAGCAGTGCACTAAAATGAATGTCAGTTTACTTTGCAGAAAGAAAATGGACTGCAGCCATGATTTTACTGTTTTTGTTTATTACCAGCATTGCTATATATCCTGTTGCCAAGATGTTCTGAGGGTTTTTAGCATGTTGCTACATGGTTTTGTGTGTGTGTGTATGTGTGTGTGTGTGTGTGTGTGTGTGTGTGTGTGTGTGTGTGTGTGTGTTTAGCTCTGTAGATATGACTCAGGCCAAATCAAACTAAATACAAGAAACAGTAAATTGATGCTTCCCTTAACACTGCCTCGGAAAACACCTAGAAATATTAAGGATTCACCTAACAATACCAATCAGATTGTCTTCTTTGGAATCAAAGTGGTTCATTTATAGAAGTGAGAATCAAATCCATAAAATTACGTCAACCAGAACTGCAGCTGGGTCACAGAGGGAGAATCCAAAATAACAGCATTGACATCATGGAAGTGTTATTGACTAAAACTAAAATTAAAACTATTAAAAATAAAAAATAAAATTTCCAGAATTTTAATTTTTGGGTAATTGAAATAAAATCATTGAATTCCACTGAATAAAAAATTAAATAAAAGCTTAAACCTAAAACTAGAAACTAATGGAAATAAAATGTATAAAATAAAAGTTTAAATTGAAGCACTAAAATTACTAAAACTACAAATGGAATGAAAATTAAACTATATAATTTTTTTTTAAATAATAAAATATACAAACACACAAATTAAATCTGAAAATATAAAAATAAAAGCAAATTCAAAATATTAATAAATACTATAGATAAATACTATAAAATATACACAAGAATACTTCAGGAAAATCAGGCCTGTTAAATGTACAATGGCTACATTATTGGATATATACATTTTCTTTAAAGTCATATAAATGTTTGTTTTTTTTAAATTTGGTGTTGATCATTACTATCAAATCCGATAAGGAGATATTTAAGAGGGGATGCCCAAAGGTCAACAATTTCTTCCTCTCTGACACTGAAAACCCCCATTTTACTTTAAAAGGCTGGTGCATTTCTGACAAAAACAGTCCCTCTGATCAAACACCAGAACTCAAACCACGCCAGGCTGACAGAGACAGATCATCGGCATGAAACGGGTCCCTTTCTGGCTCATGATTTGCTCAATATTGGGTGTAGGAGGCACTTTATTGTTAGAGATGTCTGTGAAGGAGAGGAGAGGATATAGAGGGAAAGGGAGGAGGCGTAAAACATGAAGCGCAGCCTTTGGGCCTGTTAGGAGATTAAGCTACATGCGAGAGAAAGAGAGCGAGCCAGCGGGAGGGAGAGAGTCGATTGGGATTGAGTGCTCTCTTATATCATTATCTCGCTGAATAATCCTGCTCGCAGCATCTTTGGCAGCGGGGGAAGGGAATGGACCCTCATTCACAGTCTATTGGTCGTGCCTTCTCCTTATCTGCTGTTTCCTCAGTTTGCTCACTTCTGTTGCTATTTTAGAAAAACAGAACTTGTTTGTGCGGTGTAAATGTTGTTTAGCTAAAGTCATTCAAATTTACATCTACGTTTAGATACTTTTATCCCAAGTCATTCACAGTGCATTCAATTCACATTCTTAGCAAATCATTAGCAGTTAGCATTATAGCGTTTGATGCAGTAGCATTAACTGTTAAAGGGATACTCCACCCCAAAATTACAATTTTGTCATTAATCACTTACCCCCATGTTGTTCCAAACCCATAAAAGCTTAGTTCGTCTTCAGAACACAATTTAAGATATTTTGGATGAAAACCTGCAGGCTTGTGACTGTCCCATAGACTGCCAAGTAAATAACAGTGTTAAGGTCCATAAAAGGTATGAAAGTCGTCGTCAGAATACTCCATCTGCTATCAGACGTGCAATCTGGGTTATATGAAGCGACGGGAACACTTTTTGTAAGCGTCTCCTCTGTGTCTCTCCATATCACCGTATGCTGTGTATGCTCTTCTGTGTCATCCGTGCCACAAGGATGCGCGGTTTTATTTCAAATCAAAGCTAAACACACATAAAAACAACGCATCCTTGTGGCGTGGATGATACAGAAGAGCATACGCAGCATACGGTGAAATGAAGAGACACAGAGGAGAGTGTTAACAAAGGAATTATTGAATAAAGTCATTATTTTTGTTTTCTTCGCTTACAAAAAGTGTTCCCGTCGCTTCATATAACTCAGATTGCACGTCTGATGGCAGACACCTTTTATGGACCTTGACACTGTTATTTACTTGGCAGTCTATGGGACAGTCACAGGACTCCCGGTTTTCAAAATATCTTAAATGAACAGAGCTTTTACGGTTTGGAACGACATGGGAGTAAGTGATTAATGACTAAATTTTCATTTTGGGGTGGAGTATCCCTTTAACAGGAAAACGTTCTTAAAATGCAAACAAGCAAAAGTCGTTGATTTAAACAGTAAGGTACATTTTTCCTGGCTGAGAAAAAAAACATCTTAAACTAGTCTCGCTGGTTGGTTGACTGGTTTAAGCTGGTCAAGCCAGTGTTCAGCTGGTTGGTCAGCTGGTCTCCCTGCCTCACCAGCTAAAGAAGAGGTCAGAAGCCTTCTAAAACCAGCTATGACTGGGCTAGAAGACCATCTAAAACCAGCCACAGCTTAGCCTGGTTTCAGCTGTTTTGGGTTTTTTTCCCCAGCAGGTGAAAAATGTAGTTAACAACTCCTTAAGGTATAATAATTCTCGCTATGGTATAGTGTTAACTGCTAATGAACTGTTAAAAATGTATCTTCAAAGGCATGTGAGTCACCTTTGGTAAAAAAAAAAAATGTCTGTCAAATAATCTGTCAAATACTTAACTTCTATGCAGGGCGAAAAAAAAAAAAAAAAGTTACTGACAAAATAAGGTACATCTATGGCTAAAGATGTAGTTAACAACGACTTTAGCTGCATTTAACTCACAATGTATGTAGCAATCAAATGCTAAAGCAAAAAAAGCTACAAATGTATCTTGAATTAACTGTAGGTGTTCCCAAATCGTGCACTTATGTGGTATTCTATGGGTTGTGCATTATAAATAGTGAAGTGTGGATTGTTTACATACACTTCACGCACTCAACTGCAGTTTCTAAAAACGAAGTGCACTTAAATAACCAAAACAAATGAAGTGGGGAGGGGGAGGGGCTATCAGACTCCGATGATTAATGACAAAATAACTATAAAACTTTAATTACGTAGCAAAGGGGGAGGGGCTATCAGACTTATAAGTGCAGTGCATGATTTGGGACGCAACTGAAGTGTGGAATGTTGGAAACCACACCAACTCAACTTCAAATTAAATAACAAAGCAAAAGGGGATATCATACTACAATTATAAAAAAATAATATTACATAATTTGTATACCACCTTAGTCAGTTCGAACAAAAAATGTGTATAGTGCATCATTTGGGGCGCACCTTAGTCAGTTTGAATAAATGTTCTGTCAAATACATAATGTAAATATCAGTGACTTTAGTGCAACAACATCTATGCAGTGCGAACAAGAAAGTCACTGATTTTAGCAAATTTATTGCTAAAGAATGTAGCTAACAACTCCTTTAGCTGTGATTATATTCACAATGTAGCATAGCCTCAGCTGGCGCTAACTGCTAATGAACTGCTAAAAATCAATCTTGAACTGAGTCACTTTTGATAAAAGTGTCTGTGAAATATGTAAATATAGATGCAGACGTCAGTGACTTTAGAGCAACAGCAAATATGCAGCGTGACCAAAGCTTACTGATTTAAGCAAAAAGGTACATATTTATAACGTTAACTGCTAATGAAATGTTAAAAATGTATCTTGAATGCACTGTGAGTCACTTTGGATAAAAGTGTCTGTCATATACATGAATGTAAATTACTTCTGCATAACAACATTTGCCCAAAGTGACTCGAGGTGTGTTTAAGATGCATTATAGCTGTTTATTAGCAGTCTATAGCTATGCTACATTGTGAATATAATCACAGCTAAAGGAGTATCTAACCACACTCTTTAGCCATGTATATGTACCTTACTGCTTAAATCAATACATTTTTCATCTCTCAACAACCATTTCAGGAAAAACTAAAAGTCGTGTTACTTACTAAAATGCTTTGTTTTTAAAGTACACACTTCAGGATGATTCAGTCTTTGACCTTTGATGGGGTAAAACACTCTGGATCATGACAACACACTTTGTCATGTTTGTATTGATAACTTGCTCGGCCTGTCAAACAGTTATGAGTCAAGCTGACATGCCTCTGGTCGTTCATGCCATGACATGTCATTGAGAGAGAAAAAGAGGACGTGATTGTGTGCCTCTTCCACCCAAGGTTTACACCACGGGTCACGGATTTTGTTTCTATAGCAAAGGCCTTTGAGAGGAACCCATCCCCCACAAAACACACACACATCCACCCCAGCCCTCAACTGTAGCCTGGCTCTCGGCTGTTTAAAGGTATAGCACACATTTTAGTTTGCATGTAAATTTTTTCAATTTTTACTGTACTGTAGTATTAGCCTGTGCAGATTTCTGCTTTTCCCTGGCCTGACCACTGCTGGAACGATCAGAAATTGATCTATCAGACGTGTATATTGACTAATGTAGGAGACACTATTATCTAAAGCAGCTTAGAATGGATTTTTACAAACTTTTATGAAATTTTACAAAGTTTAATTGAATTATGTGCACTGGTTAATCATGCACAATATCATGGTATCATGAACTGGCATTAAATAGGGTCAATGTTAATGTTAACTTTAATAGGTATTACAGTACATAAATACTAAATACATTTATGAAAAATAATATAAACAAAAGGAGAACGAGGCAAACCAGGTTTGACATGACCGACAGAATCTTGTTTTTACTAAAGTCCTCCCCTCCTCCCACCATCAGTGTCACACGATCAAGATCTTCTGCTTCTTTGGAACCGGAATCTTCCTTATTTGAGAGTTTCAGTTTGATTTCTAAATTAGAATTATTATTTCCTTTCATAACGGTCACACAAAATGTCATTTACATAATGTATTTGGCATGAAATAGTAATGTTTTTATGAACTTTGACAAGTACAGGCTTCCCATGTAATTTCTGAATCAGTATGTGGTCATAAAACCAATATGAGGTCATTATAATTATACATGCAGTATAAATATGACATGACAGACATGTCATGCCATCTGCCCATTTACAGAATGGGAGAGTCCTTTCTAACAGTGATGTAGATGTTATATCATATTTTACAGTAAAGTCTGATGTTAAGCTGCTTTGTTTACTGATTAACTGATCCTCCACCAACCTTGATAACAAGCCACAACACACATTTGATCTAACACCTTAAGCTCTGGTCCGAAGGGCGGGTTTGCCTCATTCGACACATGTCCGGTCCCAAAATCTTGATCCTGGCATTAAGCGTGTTTAATCTTGAACCATTTGGATAATGTGCATGTGTTTGAATAGAAACATAGAGGTAAAAAGTTTAATGCACTGCACTGAGAAAGAGTTATTTTATTAAGATTTAAATGATATTACTGTTTAAGGGAAATTTTTAAGGGTGCATTTTTAAGTGCTCTGACTGGTCACCAAATGTTATTTTCTTAAACCACTTTAATTACTAACAAGAGTAAATTTAATGAAATCCATCAAGTATGCAACATTTAATCACAAAACAAAGTTTTTTATTCATAAGGAAAATGCAGCCTGTTTTAGGACCAATAAGTTTTTTTTTCATGGCAAGTAAACAATTTTTTTTTTCAAATTCTTATGACTGTAATATTTGTTATACTGCCTTTTATTTGTGCAGACTGCAATAAAACTTTTCTATTATATTTTTATTTACATTACAAAAAATTCTAAATTACACCAAAACAAGTGTTATTTTAGTAACAAGATAGTATAGTTTTTTTTATATTTTGAATTAGGTTTTTTATTTTTTATTTCCCTTTTTAATTTTAGTTAAAGTTTTAGTAACTTTGTTGTATGATTTGTTTATTTGTACTAGTCTTAATTTTTTTTCATTAAAAACTTTTTTCAAAATATTTTAGTTCATCAAGTTAAACGAAATAAAAAATGAGAAATGTTATCTTGGAAACTAGCTGAAATATATTTTATTTCAGTTAACATTTATTTCAATAAATGCATTTTTTATGGTTTTATTGAACTGTATAATAATTCTACGAGTAATAAGGATATGAAAATGTTTTATCTTCATTAAAATAATGTCAAAATACAAAAAACTTAATGATTCTAAATATAGGTTCTGTTTTGTTTATGTAATATCTGTCTATCTATCTATCTATCTATCTATCTATGACATGCATTCTCTCAATTAATGTGAGGTCATAAAAATTCCAAGTATCGTTAAACAAGATGTTTATGAAGCTTCTTTTTTATTATTATTATTTTTAAAATAGTTTTAGATCATGCCACACCTGCCAAGTCAACTACTCACAAACACTCTAAAAAAATCCGCCTGAAAGTCTCTTTTCCCATCTCAGTAAAATGATTTCTTTTATCAGCAGTTAATGGGCTGGAAATGAAGCCAGGGGAATGAACACACAATACTGCTAGCTTGGCCCCAAGAAGTTGCACCACATTTATGTGACATGCAGTTGTCAAGCTGCGCAGGAAAGGGGCTGAACCACTGCTGATCAAATCACTCGGGGCTCTGATCATGAGAAAGATTTCATCGGAGCCTTTATGTCAAACCTTTTTGCAATTTTATTGACTCAGTGGGGTTTATTAATACCGATATCTTGTCACATACAAAGACCGGAGATGATTATAGGTCTCGTTGTGTGCTTTGAAAACGGAAACTCAATTAGTGACGTGGGTTATATGGTTATTTTTTCTTTTGCACACACTCACAGCTCTCGTCTCATGAGCTTTGCTATTGTTCTTGTGTCAGATCTCAATTACCCAGCACTGCTGTACTAGATGGGTGTGTATGTTGGAAAAAAGGCTCTTAAGTGTTATGCAGGCATCGTATTTCTATTACGCATCTCCTTTTTTTTATGCCCCCAAAATATTTATTGTGTCATTCCTTGTAATGTATGAATGCATGTATGCTATATCTAATGATCTACTGTTCAGTTCTAACATCATTACAACTGTAAACCATGCAAAGGTTGTGATTGTGAATTATCTTTGACAAATTATTCTGTGCATTTTATATGTGCAACTCATTATTCATTGAGCAAAGTGTCTCCGAAATGAATTGTGTAATAATAAAAAATATAGACAAAATGTAACAAAATTGATTTATTATGAAAAACATTTGACATAGGATTTAGTTTTGCGGTACAAACCGCTGCTATGTTTGTCGAGAGGGATCAAATGAGCTCGATGGTGATTGGCTGGCTGGACACACTCCTACTTTGGACCGTTCCCCCCGCCCAGTCATAACACATCACAGAACAAACAAACAAAGAAATGTCTCACATTGCAATCAACATATTTAGTTGTGGAAAACAGTTCAGAAAAACACCGAAGTGATGTAAACACGTTACCTGTGGCAGGTGCCTAAATACATGGTGCCACAGTGTCACAGAATTCTTTGAAGTCCCTTTGCATGAAGTCTTCGCTTTGCATCACGTCGTCTTCCGAAGGGAAATACTGCATGCTTTCCTCTTGATCGAAGCTGAAGAAGGAAAACGGCTGGCATTGGTTCATCTGTCGAGCATAAAATGTGGGCGGTGGAGGCAGATCTGGACTGTCCAACAGTGCGCCTCTAGCGTTCTCCAGAACGCCCAGGTATGAGTCCATATCCGCGAAGTCCATTTCGCAGTCGGACCCGCTGTCGGTGCCAACAGAGTCCGATCGCATGTGCATCATCTGGTATTTCTCATGCATTAGGAACTGGTTGGTGTTCCTGGGTGCCCTCATGCCAGGCGCTCGGTTGCCTTGAACGTTGGCAGGACGCAATGAGACCAGAGTGCCAGACCACCGAGACAGTCTTGCTCGATGTCTGCGCATTTCTGGATTGTGCGCCCTTCTTCCTGGCCTCCTTCCCCATTTGTGCCACTTCTGTTTAGCGCCGCCGTTGGTTCTCCTCAGCTCGCTCTTGGGTTTCTCGGTCTCCTTGCTGGAGGGTCTGTTGCTGTAGACCTCCCACTGGCACATCATGCCCCTTCCGCACATTTTCTCAGCGTCTAGCATCAGCTGTAGTGCGCTCTCACATAATCTGGAGGGCAACAAAGGCTGTTTCTTCTCCTCGCTTAAGGGTTTTGGTAACTCGTGCCTGTCTACACGATTCACCCCCTCGGCCGTCTACCTTTTTACAATCTTTTCCGATTTTTTCTTTGTCACTGGCTTTAGATGGCACATAGCCTGGCGCAGTGCCCTCTGTGTAGGCAGCTTGACGCGCGTATGTCTCTGATCTGAGACCAGTCACACCCCTCCTCAGCTTTTCCGAGTAACCAGTGTCTTTTTTTGATTCAGATTAAAAGCAGAATCGTTGTCTAAATGTCTAAGGAGTGGAAAAATATGTTTGTAGTTTGTGTTACTTTGGATAAGTGCCAGCAAACTACGTTTTCTCTTCGTCCCTGACTAGCGTTGAGCTCGAAATGACAGTTGACATCTACAGAGATCCGCGTCTAGCGGGATTTTTATACTGTTGGGGCGCGTCAACCCGCTTTAAGGGGATGGGGGCGTGTCGTTCTTTCTTGAGGTAAAGTATTTAAAATACAACTTCAGTTTTATCTAACAACATCATATATATGCTAATTAAAATTTATGTTTTTTATGCTTTAAAACAAAAAAATCTCCTTTGACCTGAAGAGCAGCGACAACGCCGTTTTTTCGTATCCCGAAAACGCAACCCCTCCGAGAACAGAATGGTTTGTTCCATCTCGTCTTCGCCGCTGCTGTTCCAGGATCAGTTTTTCTGTCATGGAACGCGTCTCTTTCATACATGGACAAGAGAGCACAACTGCCCTTAGATCAGCTGAGAAACATCACCACGACAAAGAGCGTGTATACGTGATGTATGTGAAAGATGTAGAACAACAAACCAATGGGTGTTCTGTGCACGGTTGTTGTTCTTTATTTCTCAGTTCTGCTTTAAGACGCGCTCTCGTTTTCCTTATTAAGATATGAAATGCACTATAAATGTACACAAACTCAAATTCTGTTTATTTATCCATGATATGAACTAAAGGCGAATGCTTAAATAAACTAAAAAAACACCCGTCGTTGTGCTGGAATTAGCCTTCTATTTTATCAGAGACAACACACAAACAATAAAAATGCTTTCTTATTACATAACGGAAACTATAAATACACTTGTCGTTGTGCTGGAAGAAGTGACACTTTTTCCATTCGAGCAGCCTCGAAAAAAAAAAAAAAAAAAAGGGATTAAAAAAAAAAAAAAAAGGTCGAAAAAGCACTTCCTTCATAAGTAATGAGTTAAAACACTGCTTTTCTGAAGCCCAAGGAATCGTGTAAAAGATGGTTGCCTACATAAATAAACAAATTCATTTTCAAATCCATTAAATTAGCTTGAAAATTAGCATTTGCTATAAACTTTTTATGCAGCACTTCAGTGACAAGCTTGCTTTGACACTATTTGTTTGCATTGTCCCTGTCAAATAAAATAAAATAAAAAATAAATAAATAAATAAAATTACACATATTAGGTAGGCTAATATAATTTGATTACTTTTAGATTAATTTTGGCCTAACACGTTTATTACATGGAATTAAATAGGATAATCGTGTACCATATTAATATAAAAATACAAAGAGTAAAAAATATATTCCATTCGTTGCAACATGAAGTGCATTAAACATTCAAGATTTCCCAAACTGCAGGTTCATGAAGGAACTGCAGGGGTTTTGTGAGTTTAATGAAAAGCTAATAATTAATGCAATTATATAAATGTGAAATTAAAAATAAATCATTTGGAAAATATCATCAATCAAAATAAAACACTTAAAAATATTTCAAATATTTTATTTGCTTACGTGCGTGTCATGTAACCAATAACCAACGTCAGAGAATCATAATAATGCATAATAAGTGCAATACTCAATTATTAAAATATTTATTTTAGAATCTCAGGGGTACTTCAATATATTAAATATATTAGGTGAAAGAAGTTCAGATGACAAAAAAGAAAGTTTGTAAATGCCTGTATTACATGTAAATAACAAATAATGTAAATTTGTCCATTTTAATGTGTTTTAAAGACAAAAGCCTTGCAAACACAGTTATATATGGTTAACACATGCTGTGTAACCACCTGACTAGTGACTGCTCTTTGGGTGAATGTCCACAAAACTGGAACACCTTCTGAATGTATATAAGTGGTATGCTATGTTAGAAAGGAACATTTAAAAGATGAAAAAGAGGAATATGGAGAATGTATAAAATATGAGTAATTTTATTGCTACTGTGTGAATAGCATGTAATCATGTAATTAATAAAAAGTAACTGTAGTCTGATTCCGAGTATTTTAAAGTGTAATGTAATCTAATTACAAGTACTTAATTTCTGGAATATAAATTATATAATAATTATATAAATACATCTTATGTGAAATAATAAGTCATGGTTGCTAAATTATTATCATTATTAATATTATTTTGTAAGAATATTTATAATAATACTTGACCAATAATGTTTGAATTAATTTATATGCATAGGCTACATATCATTCAAACTGATCAATTATAATCTAATCTACACAACTGTTACAGTTGTCACAATTTGTGATTATTTATTTAGATTTTATTTATTTTGAATGTAGAATTGGTTACAATTCCTTGCTTCTGAAACCCCTAGAGGTTCATAGAGAAATTGCATGAGTTTAGCATGTTTGTGATAGAAAGACTGTCACATAAACCTGTGTTTTAGATACATATGTATTTGTAGATGTAAAAACATTTAATAAAATGTGTTTAGTATCAAAATTCTATTAAAGTATAGCTTTACTCTGATTTCCAACACAAATTAATTCGTTGCATGTATTTTTCATTATATATATTAAAAGATTAGACAATTACGTGAAACATCACTTCATAAAATAAATAGGATAATCTCACTGAATTCACCCTAATTTATATCAATGGAGTGATAGTATTGATATCTATAACTGAAGTTCTGCTGGCGATATAAAACCCAAGTAAACAGAGTTTGAGTAGTAACGTTCTCATACTGTAGGGGGCGGTAAAGCTCTCTTTGTGTGTGAGCGCCGCGGCGCGTGAGAAATACGAGAAGGAGGGGCTTCGCGCCCGTCAAAACCACAACAAAGATGGAGGCGCGATATGACAGCTAGACTTGCATTTTTCATAGCGACGCGCTAAAACTCGCGTTGAAGTGAAGATGGACGCGCCGCATCTACCGGAGCAGAGCGCGGAGAAACGCGTCCGTATCGTCGGATCCGAGCTGGTGGAGAATTACACGGTCAGTTTGATGTGGTTCGTTTGGGTCGGTGATCCAGCGCATATTCACGTTTATGATAGCATTTTTTTAATAAACACATGAAAGTGATTTATAGTGTTAGTTTTGGTGGTTAAAAGCATATTTAGATGAGTTGTGTAATCTTTAAGTTAAAGTAGACGTTTTAATAAAGCACGATTCTTGCATACGAGCGGATGTTTAATAATAATTTATAATATATATATATATAATATATATATTTTTTTTTTTTTTTTTTTTTTCAGGTTTACGTCATAGAGGTGAATGTTGGATATCACAGTTGGACTGTCAAGCATCGATACAGCGATTTTCACGATTTGCACGAAAAAGTGAGTTATGTTATCATCAATGACCTCAGATATTGACATTCTGTTCATAGTTCATAGTGAGCGACTGATAAAACTGGTCAAATGTTGTTGACTTCAGCTCACTGTGGAGAAGAAGATCGATAAGCATCTGCTGCCGCCCAAGAAGATCATCGGCAAAAATTCCAAAAGTCTCGTTGAGAAGCGACAGAAGGAGCTGGAGGTTTATCTCCAAACGCTCCTGAGCAGATTCCCTGCGTCGACCCCCAAAGTCCTGTCTAACTTCTTACTCTTTCACTTTTATGTAAGTTTTTATGTGCTTTGTGCTTGATAAGAAGCAGAAGATTGCTTTTTATCTGTCATGTGCTGGTTAAATGTTAACCGGAGTTTGTGTAATCCATCCAAAGCAACTGCATGCAACTCTTGCTCTGTTGCCTTCATCTTGTGAAGATGAATCATGTTGCACTGCATTCTCTCATCTCAGCCGTATTAATGGTTCTGGGAACAGCAAGGCCTGTTATCTGGTCGTAAGTGATGTTCTCTCTGGAATAGAGATAAATATCCTGATTTAGTACATGAACAGCATTTAATGCCAAAATTGAGTTCATGTTTGTGCGTTTGTCCATGATTGGCATTTTTTTGTTGGATTTGTGCACATCAGCATGCATCAGAACTGATTTTCTCACAATGTGTAGAAAGAAAAACAGGATATCATGCGGAAATCAGAGTCATTTCTGGACGAGATCTTTTTCAGGAAGTGAGTTGAAGAAGCACACGCAAATCATTAAAGGAGTAGTTCAACAAAATATGAAGATTTGCAGAAAGTGTCAAGATGTTGATGAGCTTGTCCTTCCTTGGAACAGATCTGGAGAAATGTAGCTTTACATCACTTGCTCACCAGTGGGTCCTCTGCAGTGAATGGGTGCCGTCAGAACACCAAACAGCTGATTTAAAACATCACAGTAATCCACACCGCTCCAGTCCATCAGGTCATGTCTTGTGAAGTGAAAAACTTCATGTTTGTAAGAAACAAATCCATACTTCTAACCATTGCTTCTGGCCAAAATGCGAGTGTTCGATCCGAAATATTGCATTCTTCAGTGAAAAAGTCTGAATCAGGAGAGCAATATACACACATCAAGCACCGTTTGCAAGCCAAAACAGTTGTTGTGGATTATTATGATGTTCTTATCAGCTGTTTGGACTCTCATTCTGACGGCACCCATTCACTGCAGAGCATCCATTGCTGAGCAAGTGATGCAATGCTATTGCTAAATCCTCCAAATCTGTTCTGATGCGGAAATAAACTCATTAACATCTTGGATGACCTGAGGGTGGATATATTTTCTGCAAATGTTCTTTTTGTGGTGAACTGTTCCTTTAAACAGGATGTCATGAGGAATTCAGTACTCATTTCTGCATTCCCCTGGTACAGTGTTTCAGGAAATGATTTGAAGAAGCACATGCAGACCATTAAACTCATTCCAGTGACATTGCTGTTTCGGCTGTAATGTGTGTTGTGACAGATTCCATCTTTGACTTGAACTTTATTGTTTTCAGGAAATCAATGGAATTGCTGCGGCCCTGGCTGAAGAGCTCTTTAATAAGGGTGTGTTGTTATTCATTCATAGAGTTATAATGCATGTATGCTTGAAATGTACAGCATTAAATGTATTGGCTGATAAACAATGTAAAGGGCTATATTATAAATCTGTCCTATTATAATAAAGCTCCAAATTAGACATTTGCATGCTTAAAGTGAAATCAGACATCAGATATTTTAATGTAACATAGAAAAGATGGATAACTGCAATCTGGTACCTTTAAAATTGTGTTGTTCATATTGGACCAATGATAACAATTAATATGATGATGATACAAATAATATAAATAGATTATATATATATATATATATATATATATATATATATAGTATTAGACCAAAAACAGACCAAATAGTTGGAAACATTATATTTTAATGTTTTTGAAAGAAGTTTCTTCTGCTCATCAAGCCTGCATTTATTTGATCAAAAAATACAGAAAAAACATAATATATGTGAAAATATTATTACAATTTAAAATAATTGTTTTTAATATTATACTTTAAATTATCATTTATTTCTGTGATGCAAAGCTGATTTTTTTAGGATCATTATCACATATCCTTTAGAAATCATTCTAATATGATGATATTATCAAAGTAAACAGTTCTGCTGCTTAATATTTTTTCAGAACATGTGATACTTTTTTAGGATACTTTGATGAATAAAAAAAAAAAAAGAAGCTATGTTTTTAAAATATTAATATTTTGTAATAACAATATACACTACTGGTCAGTAATTTGGGGTCAGTCATTTTTTTTTCTTTCTTTTTTTAAATAAAACATCAAATACTTTTATTCAGCAAGGATGTGTTAAATTGATAAAAAGTGATAGTAACGAAAATATATTATTAGAATATATTATTAGAATTTTTTATTTATTTTGAATAAATGCAGTTCTTTTTAACCTTTTTATTCATCAAATATATTAGACAGCAAAAACTGTTTTCCAACACTCATAATAAATCTATTAGAATGATTTCTAAATGATCATGTGATAGACTGGATGTTACATGTGACATGAAGGCTGGAGTAATGATGCTGAAAATTCAGCTTTGCATCACAGGAATAAATATTATTATTTTTTTAAAGTATATTCAAATAGAGAACTATTATTTTAAGTTGTAATAATATTTCACAATATTACTGTTTTTTCTGTATTTTTGATCAAATAAATCCAGGCTTGATGAGCAGAAGAGACTTCTTTCAAAAACATTAAAAATAGTAATGTTTCCAAACTTTTGAAGTCTGTATGTATATATATATATACATAATATATATATATATATATATATATATATTATATATATATATAATTATATATATAGTTTTGCATTTTTCTACAAAACTATGTTGAAATTTTGAATTATATATATATATATATATATATATATATATATATATATATTAAGTTTTTTTTTTTTTATATATATATATTTAAGTTTTTTTTTTTTATTTTTTTTTTTTTTTTTTTACTTGCTGATTTGCATAGTTTATAATGTGAGCATTTTACATTAAACTAGTTCAAACAGTAAGTCAGTAAGATTTTTTTAAAGAAGTCTCTTCTGTCAATCAAGGCTGTATTTATTTAACAAACATACAGTAAAAACAGTAATTGTGAAACATTATTACAATTTCAATTAACAGTTTTTTTGTTGAAATATACTTTAAAATTTAATCTATTCATGTGATGCAGACTTCATTACTCAACTTCATCACTCCAGTCTTCAGTGTCACATGATCCTTCAGAAATCATTCTAATATACTGATTTGCTGCTCAAGAAACATTTTTTTTTATCAACTTCTATTTTTTTTTTTTTATTCAACAAGCTTATTATTTTTAATATGCATCGATGCATTTATTAACAAGGATCTTTAATGAATAGGAAGTTCAAAAGAAATATGTTTTTACTTTGACTTTTGATCAATTTAATACATCCACGCTGAATTAAAGTATTTATTTTTTGTGAAAATCTCTTGCTTATTTTTGACGGCCTCTTTTAAGATCTCAGAAGTGTAGTAGTTGTGTCTTTTCTTCTAGGTGAGCAGTGGTTGGCCGCAGGCGAGGTGTTTCTCCTCAGGCCGCTCCAGTTGTACGCCGTCACGCAGCAGCTGAAACTCGCCAAACCAACCTGTGCCAACGGAGATGCCACAGCTGACCTGGGACACATCCTGGACTTCACCTGCCGCCTCAAGTACCTCAAGGTTTGAGTTTGTCACTTTACTAAACGTCATGAAATACTAGTGCCAGTATCAGTTTAAATATACAGTATATAAACTATAAATGTATCATATTAGTTCACTGTTGGTATCTCAAAATCTTTAGATTTTCTATTGAAAATACAGTATAGCGACTCTCCTGTTTTATCTGCTGTTGACATTAAATCTTCACACTCAGATCCCTGGAATGAAAGCAGCTGTGGGGACGAGTAACATCGAGGAGCAGAGCCTCCCGTTTGACCTGTCCATCTTTAAATCGCTGCTTCAGATCGAGGTGAGGATACTCACACTTTATGTTTTGTGAGGGTCTGAGGTGGATGACGTTTCTAACACTTACCCTTCATTCTCAGATCAGTGATTGTGATGCCGGACAAATCGAAGGTCTCACACACCTAAAGCCCACCATCACGAAGGTATGATGTTTCCTCTACTCCAAAAAAATCAAGGAACTTATGTCAAGAAATACTAAAAAAAATTCATCAACTTCTCTCAAGAAATAAAAATGGTGTTTTTCAGTGGCGCTGAAAGTTAAATGATAATGTATGCTCCGTCTTCAATAGGAAATCTTAGTTCCCGAGGCGTCTGAATTTGCGCAGTGGGAACCTGAAGGTGTTGATACGGACTGTCCCGTGACGGCGATCATTCCCAGATGGAAGATGCTCACTACTTTGGACATGAGCCGAAACTTCATACGCTGCATTGATGACTCAGTGGTGAGTTATGGTTTCTGTTGTACATTATATGAAATAAACATCAGTAGTCATTTATCTTTTTATTGAGCTTTAAAAGTTGAGCTTTTCCTGATCTTTTTTTTTTTTATCGCAGAAACTGATCCCTGAAGTCGAATTCCTTGATCTCAGCTATAATGAATTGTCTCTAGTGGAAAACCTCCAAGTGTGTTGTCTCTGGATAGTTTCATCATTTTATTTTTAAAGTGCAAGGTAGGTTTGACATGTAAAATGATTTTCTTCTTTTTTTTTTAACTGCAGCATTTGTACAACCTGGTTCATCTGGATCTGTCCTTCAACAAACTCACGGTCCTGGAGGGCGTTCACACTAAACTGGGGAATATCAAGACTTTGAATCTGTCTGGGAATCAGTTGGAGACGCTTTCCGGCCTCTGTAAACTTTACTCATTGGTTAACTTGGATTTAAGCAGCAACAGATTAGCACAGGTAGTTTATTACAGTATTTGCTTAGACATTATTTTCTTGACACCATCAGTTGCTCAAGATAAGTATTCTGTTTTTTTTTTTTTTTTGTAGCTGGATGAAATCAAACACATCAGCACTCTTCCCTGTCTGGAGAAACTGTCTCTGGCTGATAACCCCATGTGCATCATCCCAGATTACAGGACTAAAGTTTTGGCCCAGTTCTGCGACCGGGCCTCCGAGGTATGGAGCTTTTCATTGAGGATTTGGTCTGTTTACTGCACCGTTTTGCTGGAGTTTGCAGTAAGGAAAAAATAACAAATAATTTACATTTATTTATGATGAATTTGTTAGGACATTTTTCTGAACTTGTTTTCCATTGATATATATATAACAGTATGTTTGTCATGCAGGTGTGTTTGAATGGTACAACCACCACAGAAAAAGAGCTCGACACTGTGGAGGTGCTGAAAGCCATTCAGAAAGCAAAAGAGGCCAAAGACCGAATGGCAAACCATGAGAAAAAGGTATTTTGAAATTAACTTAAAATAAATATTATTAAAACAATAATCTTAATAATAATAACGACACAATTATTATTTATAATTGCTATTAATATTTATTATCACTTATTATTGCTATTAACATTTATTATTATTAGTTTATTTTGCTTCTGTTTTGTAGGAAATCTTTAAAAGACGAAGAAATAAAAATTACATAGAGTCAGTTGACAATGGAAAGAAATTTACGTAAAAGCCCTTCTGAATGAAAAGTTATGTAATAGGTCCTAATTCAAACTGTTTTATCTGGCAGATTAATGGTATTTTGTGATTGTGCTGGCTTCCTTTGAATTAATTGTGACAATCTTTTAGGTGTGAATTGGCCTAAACCTTGATATCCAGACATGAGAAATCAACAAAAAGATGATTCATTGTCTGGCTTTATATGCTCACGTTGATGCACTGGCAAGGCAGCATCTATTACATAAGACAAATTTTCCAGTGGAGTGAAAGACACGAGTTGTGGCGCCTCCTGCTGGCCAGACTCTGATAGTGACTGGATATCATCTGCACTCCACACATCTGCAGACCTGCTCTGTTAAATAAATGTGATTATGCATTAACTTAAAAACTGGATATTGTAATATTATAGTAAATCTTAAACATTACGGTGTGCTCAAGACTCTGAATTGTCACAATTACTTAATAAGTACATCAATAGAGCCATTCAGTTTTGAGTCAAATGAATTTTATTTATTTAATGATTTAAAGGGATACTCCACCCCAAAAATGAAAATTTTGTAATTTTACCCCCATGTCGTTACAAACCCATAAAAGCTTTGTTCGTCTTCGGAACACAATTTAAGATAATTTGGTTGCTTCATAACGTTACGGTTGAATCACTGATGGCAGAAGGACTATTCTGACGATGCTTTTCATACTTTTCTGGACCTTGACAGTGTATTTTACTTGCCAGTCTATGGGACCGTCACAAGCCTCCCGGTTTTCATCCAAAATACCTTAAATTGTGTTCCTAAGACGAACAAAGCTTTTAAGGGTTTGTAACGACATGGGGGTAAGTGATTAATGACTAAATTTTCATTTTGGGGTGGAGTATCCCTTTAAATATTGTTTTAAACAATTAAAATATTATTAAAATGGTTTTCTTTAAATTTAATTTAAGAATTAAGAAAGCATATCAGGCAGAATCATCTAGAATAAAAGGACATGTAAAATGGTTGCAAATATAAGCTTTTATGAAATTAGAGAAAAATTGTAGTTACGGTAATAACAAGAACACATTATTTATGGCCTTTGTGTTTGTGTGTGTACTGAATCTTTCATAGTAACATCGTGTCCTAACCAGGCATGACGTTTTGAGCATCAAGTAAGTGAAATTTTGCGTAAAATCCACAGGCAATCAGTAGATATTTGATGCTTTTATGGAGCAGGATTTGGACCAATGAGATTTCAGTGTGGGTGGAGAAACTCTGATTGACACGTCAATTTATGGCTCGTCGTTCTGGTTTGGACATGTTGTAAAACTTTAAATGAACATTAAGGTGTTTACGATTCCTCGCACCCTTTACATTGACCTCTAGGGTTCTTGAATTAGTCACACTGTGTCTTTCGCTAAAGAGGAGCCTGATGTTATCGTTGTCAGGTGAGTGACGTCCCGGGGCAGGCCGCAGGCAGGCCACAGTCCTCTTCGTCCTCTCTCGTCGCGCCACCCTCCTCTTCCTCCCCCTCTCTGTCTCGTTGCACCTGCTCCAGTCAAGGTAATCATGTATGTATCGCGCTGCTGGGACGAGGGGGGGAACCCAAATGGAGAATTAAAAGTGAAGTGTGTTATTTCAAACAGGTTTCTCAAACACTCCCATCTGTCACTGGTTGGATAAACAAATAGTCTCACCCCAAACTCATTGTGTCTGCATTTTAAGATGGGAGAGGTGTTAGAGTTTTAATGTCAAAAATTACACACTTCACCTTTAAAGCGTGAAAATAAATCCCTCTGATGGAATGACATAATTAGCATGCTTGACATCATGTTTTTTTCTTCATCACGTAATGATTGTTAATGAATAATCAGGCACTATTGAATACTTTTCTTATGATATCTGAAACTATTGAACTGTTATTCTTTATAGAAAGACTTTTGGCTGTTTTCCTTGCAACAGTGATCTCTAAATCTTGTTCAGTTACTCCTACTGACTTATTGCAACTCTGCTGGTCATAATTGCATCTCAGAGATTTGGTGCATCTGTTTCTGCACTGCAGATGAAATAAATCACGTTTTATCAGCATAACTAACTGATTTTTCTCATATCTGTGCTTTGAATGAGTATACCGGGCATCCATTTTTTTTTTTTCCATCCATTTTTAAACCAGCTTAAACGTTGAATTTTGTGGTGGTTAGTTTGCATGTGTTGCTCTAATAGCGACTGGGCCTGATTTATAAAGCATTTGATCTCCATATTTGTCTCTTGAGTGTTAGTTACTAAGCAACAGCCTCGGGTGCTTTGATAGACTTTCCATTTTTGCAAACAGCATCTAAATATTCAGCGTTACGCACTCCTATAAAATGTGATTCAAACAATGTTTTCTCAAATATTAATGGAATATTATACTATTAATCTATTATTAATCATTAATCATTTCGGAATCTTCTATGCATTCCATTTAATTTGCACATAAAACAGAACACACTCGTTATATGAATTCTTTTTATTTTTTTTAGAGTTTGTGTAATCAACTTTTATAGTTTATTTTATTGGTATTTGGTATCTGACTCTATTTTATTTTATTATTGATTTATTTTTTCAAGCAGTGGACAGTGCTGTCAGTCGTCATGTGTTGACATCATCCTGACATTTGCATTGTTACTATATCAACCAGCATTGACACACCATACATTGACTGAACAAACAAATCAGATCATCACTACATCGAATAGTACTGTGTGAACAGAACATCAGTGACTAAAGAATGACTTTTTGCTTTCCATATACCTCCCTTTCAGAAATAACTACTTGTAAAGAAAAAGCTTTTATTACCAAAGAGATATTAACTCCTGTGGATTCTACACTTACCCAGAGATGCTATGATCTGTACAGCTCAGCCTGTGATGTCATTCTGCAGGTTGGTTTGTATTATAGCACAATTAATGAATTAGTATAGTAGTTTCAGCAAAAACAAGAACACACCACTAGTTCTTTTTTGCAGGTGGAAACTCAAACTGATTCCAATTTGTCTTCGGAGGTCACCTTCGAGAGCAGGTTAGTTCTTATAATCCTGTGTTTTGTTTCTCTTACGCTGAAACATACTTGTATCCCATAAATGCTTGATGATACATACCGTAGGATCGAGTGATTGCAATGAGTTGACCGAACTGTTCTGTGTTTTATGCCCTTGCGTAGAGTACATATCTGTCCTTGTTACTTTTGATTGAAAATGTTCAGTTACTTAAAATCCATTGACGCATCTTCCAGTACATGAGGAGTAAGCACAGGTTGTTACTGATGTTGAAATGCTAAAAGGATGAGCAGTTTTGGTTGTACTGTACATTCAAGATTGTAAAGCTAAAGCAAAATCGTTTAATTTCTCCTTAGCCCCTGTTGCTGTGAAGAAGAGTGGAAACCTTGGACTGCAAGTCTTTCGAATCTCTTTTTGCCTCCTTTCTTACTGTCTTACACAACCACCAACCAGGAGTTTACCAACCAGCTTTCTGCTCAAATCAGCCTGTCTAATAAAAAAGAATCAACCCCGAAACTCTGCAAAACCCCGTCTCTTGAAGAAACAGACCAGGGCAGCCCTCAATCTGGAGATGGCTACTTTGAGATGACACTAGATGATACTAATGAGATCATGGGTTGTTCCTCCTCATCTACTATTAAGGAAAAGATAACAGATGATGTGAAGAAGGAATCCGCAATTGGTAATGTAAAACTGGTGGTTTGGTCTCTCTGCATCAGTGTTGGAGAAGGTTTGAGTCAGCGGCCATCTTGTTTGGTGGCAACGGACTGCTCACTTGTGGTTTTCCACACAAGGTCAGAAGAACCAGTGAGTAACTTGGAGGAACTAACGGAGGCCCTTGAGATAGAGTTGGTTGTGCCGTACACCAACGTTGAGACCTTTCAATTTGATATTCCAGAGGTTTGTGTCTCCTTGAAGGTGAAGTCAAACAATAAGCGTTGGTTCTTTTTCTCAGATGCCCAAAGTCTAAAGGAGATGCACTCTTGCATTGTTCCACATGTGAACCAAACTAATGAACAAGTATTGAACTCCCCTAACACTCAACTGTTTATCCAACAGTTTCTGAACTCTTGGGTCTTTGAGGAAAGTGAGGGCAGTGTTAAAAGTGGACACTTGATCCATTTCCTTAATCTAGACTCATCTACCTCTGACACAAACGTCGCAGACAACCCACAGTTTCCAAAAAACTCACTACCTTCAGATGTTTTATCCCAAATCAGCCTGTTTGAAAGCGATCAGGACCAAACCTCCAATCCCATGATCCTTTTCCTGACCTCTCGGCACCTCTGCATTCTCAAGGTAGATTTTGTTGCTCTGGCGTCCCGGGACCCTTCGGAAGCAAGTATGATGCGGAGCTGCTCCAAAGTAACCCGTATCCCACTCTCATTCACGCTTCTTGACCCAAAGCAGGGCTGTTCGTGTAGGACTGTCTCAAACTCCCGCCTTTTCTACGATGAGCCTGTTCTAGAACTGATGGTGGGTCATGAGTGCCTGACTGTTGTTTTTGCCCTTCCACAAGACAAGTTCATGTTCCTGAGAGAGTTCACACAGCTTCGGTCCAATCTAAGGGAAATTAAGACAATAGCCCTTCAGCGCACTAAGAAAGGACACTTGAAAGTGCACAGTTGTCCCGCTTCTGCTACACCCACGGAAAGAATACCTACCAGCAGGTAATAGAGTGCATTCATTACTAGTATTTTCAAATATATGTTAGCTTAAATGCCGTTTTAGCTCCAGTCCGAAGCTTTAGGCTGGAATGTAACTGAAAGGTTTTAGGTTCATGGCTTTCACCATTTGTGCATTTTTAAAGGAACACTCCACTTTTTTTGAAAATAGGCTTATTTTCCAACTCCCTTAGAGTTAAACTGTTGAGTTTTACCATTTTCGAATCCATTCAGCTGATCTTTGGGTCTGGTGGTAGTACTTTTAGCTTAGCTTAGCATAGATCATTGAATCTGATTAGACCGTTAGCATCTCGCTCAAAAATGACAAAAGAGTTTCTATATTATTCCTATTTAAAACTTGACTCTTCTGTAGTTATATCGTGTACTAAGACCGACGGAAAATTAAAAGTTGCGAATTATCAGCGCCTGAAATTAGTCCTAGCTAGGTTACTTCCAATAAGCCTATTTTCAGGTGCTGCATAATATCATCACGCCTACTGCACCCATGGTACGGCAGCAAAGTTCCTTGATTATTACGACGGAATGAGAGTATAGTTCCTAGCCATATCGGCCTAGAAAATCACAACTTTTCATTTTCCGTCAGTCTTAGTACACGATGTAACTACAAAGGAGTCAAGTTTTAAATAGGAAAAATATAGAAAATCTTTTGTCATTTTTGAGCAAGATGCTAACGGTCTAATCAGATTCAATGATCTATGCTAAGCTAAGCTAAAAGTGCTACCGCCAAACCCGGAGATCGGCTGAATGGATTCGAAAACAGTAAAACTCAACTGTCTAACTCTAGGGAAGTTGGAAAATTAGCCTATTTTCAAAAAAAGTGGAGTGTTCCTTTAACAAGACACCATATTCTGGACTACATGCAGCTAGCATTCACTGGCAATAACAGTATCAATGTCCGTCAGTTGGGGTTGGGAATTGGCGTATTTATATTGTTTAAATTACAAGAAGTTCATCAGAATAGACAAGAAATCCCAGATCAAAAAGCCAATTAAGATTTTGCAAAGAATTGTGTTGATAACTCCTAACCAGTCCAGAAGTTAATTGGACAAGAAAAAAGTAAGAATAAGACTTGACTCTAACCTTATCCCTAACCTTATTGGACTAGAAGAGAAATCCCAACACAAATGGACTAAAAAGCCTTGACTCTTACCTTGTCCCTAATCCTAACTTTACAGACAAAGTTATAAACCATTTTAACTGGATACCAAATGCTGCAGAAGAGATAACATGCATCTGCTAAATGACTGCTAATTTTTCCTAAGGAAGCATTTGTTAATTAGCAAAACCTTGATGGTTGTTCTTAGCTGTTTTGACAGTAGATATACTGCACTGCTTTTTTTTTTTTTTCCACAGCGTCCCTCAGGAAGTGCCAAGGCCCCATCTGACCCTGTCTCTGCTGTATCCAGCCAAATCCCTCATTCAGCAGCTGATGGAGGACAACCAATGTCCCTCGCATCTCTCGCTCTCCTCCTCATTACTCCTCATCTCGTCTCTCAAGGGAGACCAGCTTGTTCACTTCTTCCACAACAATATTGCAGAGGCAAGTCATTTGCGCATTTTGCATATTCATATCTAGGGATGGGTACCAAGAACCGGTATTTTTTTGGACCATTACGTAATTGGGTCGATACCGGAATACCAATAAGCTTCAGGACAAACGATACTGTTATGGATACTTGTGTTGTTTTATCTCCGTTTACTTCAGTGTTGATTCAGTAGAGATACTGTCACGAGACTTATTTGCAATCACAAAAGTACGTTATTTCCACGCACTAAAAGGCTGGACAAGCAGCACCTTATTACTTAGTTATCTTAGTTATCCTCTGCTAACGCTAATACTGTCAAAAACATATAAACACAGTTAATGTCTAAAGTGAAAGTAAACAGTTGAGAGAAAAACAGATGCGTGCAGCTCTTAAAGGGACCGTACTAAACATTATGCCGCTTGTCATTAAAGAGTCAGTTTACCCAAAAATTTAAATTCTGTCATTATTTCCTCAGTCATGTTGTATCAAACATGTATTAATTTTTATTTATTCTTGTGCTGAACATGAAAGAGGTTATTTTGAAGAACGTGGGTAACCAAACAGTTGCTGGTCCCCAATGACTTTAATAGTAGAAAAAAGATTTGTCCTTCCGGTCAACCCCTTGTGCATTTGTTTGTTTACATTGACATTATTACATTTGGCCAGCTGCCTTGTTTTCACAAGATGACTATCTGAACCTTTTCCACTCATTCCTATGCAATCAGTGTCTTGTTTTTACAGGATATACCAGACTGAATTTAAACTGTAAACAAACACGCCCTAACATTTGAAGTTTGTGACATGATTAGTGAGCCTCACTAGAATCATTCATTCCCTACACTTATATAGAGTATTTATGTAGCTGTTTTCTTGGACAAATACTATATTCTTAAAAATAAAAAGATAAATAGCATGGATAAAGGTATCTTATAGCACAAATTGCAGACAAGAAACAAGCCCATGGCCCTACATTTGAGCAATTGAAATCCTTGTCTAAGCAAACACGGCTAAAACTGCAGTATTATGCAAAGAAGAGAAAGAAAACTTAGGGTGTTTATCTCACCGTTGGCATGCAGATGGAGAATGAGGAGCTGAAACACATCCTGTGGACGTCAGTACTCTTCTACAGATCTCCTGATGTGGAGATGACTGCCTGTGTCCTGCTGTCCACCAAAGCCATCTACTTCATCCTGGACGACAAGGCGTCCTCACTTACCAACCAATCAAGTGAGCAAAACCTTACTTTACATTTGCAATGACGATTCTATTGTAATCTCATCTTCAGACATGTCAGGTTCTGTTGTTCATTTGATATTCTGTTCTTCTGATGTGTTCAGGTCTATTCAGTCTTGTTTATTGACATACACTATTATACTCTGTATTCTGTTCTAGTCATCAGTCTAGAACATTAAAATCGACTCATTAAATTGATTCATCTTGCAGTGATGTGGACCTGGCACCTGTCTGAGCACAAGGACAAAGATTTCCTCATTTCCTTTTGTTTTACCTTCAAACTGAAGGACCTGCAGAGCGTCAATGTGGGCTTGTTTGATCAGTACTTCAGAGTCATGGGTGAGTTTGTTTTGCTCACAATCACTACTCAAATTTTCCATCCGAAATGAATCAGAGGTACTTGACTGGATGACGTATTAATTAGACTTAATCAAAAGGAGTACCAATACATATAAGCGTATGCTTTATTAATTCAGCTCTGCTGAGGATCTAAGTAGTATTTGATATTGCTGCTTCTGTCTGGAGAAAATGCGAGAAGCTTGCATTTTCGGTATTTATCCACACCAGACCATTTTGTGCATGTTTGGTTTTACAAAACCCAAAATGTAAGTGTCTAAAAATTGGCACCAAAAAGTTTAGCAAGCAACAGTTTCCAGTTTTAATGCTTTCTACTCTGAATCGGTTCCCTAGTTTCGCATTGACGCCACAATGAAGCTGCGACTGAAAACATTAAGTTTAATAGTTTAATCTCTGTCTTCACAGGGCCATCGGCTGATCACATCATTTCCTGTCTGACCCGTGACAGTTACGGCACACACCGGTTCCTGCAGCAGCTGATGATGGTTTTGTCCTTGCTGGAGAAAGTTCCCTCTCCTGAACCTTCTGAGCTGGATTTCTACTCACAGTTTGGAAAGAAAAGCACAGGTTTGAATACTAATGTGAATATTCGATATTTTGCTCATCCATACCTAAACCCTTCAACTGGATGTTTAGCAAACACTTTTTGATGTTAGAATATTTGTATGTCCTCATGAATCAGGTAAAATGGTGAATTACGAACTGGTCCATTCCAGCAAGGTGAAGTTTATATATCCAAGCGAGGAAGAGATCGGGGACCTCACCTTCATCGTGGCGGAGAGGAAGACTCCTCAAGTGCCATCTCACTCCTTCAACATCCTTTTGTACGTACTGGTATTCCAGGTCCACATCGTTCCGGGCCAAACCACCCAGAACCAGACCGTTCTTCAACCCAAGACTCTTATACTCACCAGCACGGGTGTCTTCCTCCTGGATGAAGACCACATCAGCTACCCGCTACCCGAGTTCGCAAAAGAGCCACCACAAAGAGACAAGTACCGCCTCACGGACGCCAGGCGGATACGCGACCTGGACCGCGTGCTAATGGGATACCAGACTTACCCACAAGCCCTCACGCTAGTGTTCGATGACGTTCCCAGGCCGGATCTTTTGTGTCACCTCACCATGGACCATTTTGCAGATGGGGACGGGAAGGGCGACAGGACGCAGATGTTTGGAGGAGCCGAGGGTGAAGTGCAATGGTGTATTTTCGTACCAGGAGCGGACAGCAGAGAGAGGCTAATATCGCTCTTGGCTCGTCAGTGGGAGACATTGTGTAGCCGAGAGTTGCCAGTTGAGCTAACAGGCTAAAGTACTAAAAAAACAATGGAAAGTTTGCAGTATTCACCTACACAGTATGTTTTTATGAACTTTTTTCACAGTTTTGACACAATGCATCCTGGGAAGCTATGTTGTAGAGTCCACACGAGTATATATTTTTCGTCTCAGGCTTCAAACTTTGCTTTTTTTTGCTGCTTTTCAGAAATATTTATCTGCTGCTTTGTACAATCAGCCATGCATCATGAAATGTGAAACATCTGTTCTGTGCAGTTCAGTGTTATTTTAAGTCAATTTGTTGTTCTGTGGCAAAATGATTTTCAGATGGCTTTCAATGAATGGAAAAAGATATATAGTATTGTTTTTTTTATCTAAATGCAGTTTTAACGTGTTATTTCAATTTTAGAAAGTATTCCCGAGATAAACCTGTGGATTTATTTGTACATATTTGTACAGATATTCAAACAGTAGACCACCAAGCACATGTTTACAGAGCGCTTTTAACTTCATGAGATTATTTAGCCTGATTATGCACTTTGAATTTTAATAAATGTGAGTAAATTTTAATTCTTTTTTTATCATGTTTTTTTTTCTCTTCATTTTAATGTCCAAAAATTTTGTTTTATCCATAAATTGGAAGAAGATGTTAAAACAGAACATTGCGCAGTAAAAAAAAAAACAGAACAGAAAGTCTGGTCTAACAAAATAAAATCTGGAAAGAGGTATGTATTCAGGCTCTTAATATTTGTTTATGGGTGTCCTGTCAAGAACAAAAATTTTACATACACACACACACAATGCAAATAATTCAAAATGCTGGATAAATGTGCCTGTAGATAAATGAACATCTTTAATGCTAGCTGTGTGAATAACAGAAAGATTTGGACAGACAAAAACTAAAGTGTGTTGCGTGACCAACCAAAGGCCTGGTTGAGCAAACCAAAAAAAACCCTCTTCTTCAATCTCCAGCCCATGTTGTTCCCTCCAAGACTGAGAGTCAGCAATATTAGATCCTGCTTTGAAACCCAGTGTGCACGGGGCCTGTTGCAGAAACATTCATGGTCTGATTGACCACTAGCAGTCACTTACGAAAATGCACATAGGGTCACGCAAAAAAAAACAGTCCTTCGGAGAAACTGACAAAGGTTTTTCAGCCCTGTAATTTAAAACGGCATGTTGAACACAAGTGAAAAAGGGCAGGAAACATTTGCTCTGTGCTGCTGAATTACTGTGTCCAGTGCTGGTATTGTTAGTCTGACCCCTTCACTTCCTGTTATTTCTTGGTAGGCAAAATGTGGCCTGGGTGAAGGTCCTGCTGGATTCACTGTATGCTTTGTTTCTGTTTTTCAGAATTTTGTAATTTTCAGTTACAAAAGATTGCCCATTTTCTTTGAAGCATTCTGCATTAGCCTTGCAACATTGTACAGTTTTCTGCATGTTATATTTGTTTGTGTGGAGCTGAATGAGTTTGACAGAATAACCCATCTGTAATGTGTGGAAGCCCATCTCCGCCACTGATTAAAAAATAGAAAACAAGTAAGTCGCAATTACCTTTTTTTTATTCAGTGGCGGAGATGGGCTTCCATAGTAATGAGCTAAGAATGAATCAAAAACGTTACGAAATTTGACATCTTTATGCATATTTCAAATTTTTTCTATGTATGTTACTAAGGTAAATGTAATCACTTATGTGGTTGCTAAGATGTTGGTAGAAGTTGCCAGGATATAGCTATGTGGTTGCTAGGATGTTCTGAGTTGTTTCTTATTGTGTTACAATGTGGCGATGTTCTAAGGGGCTGTTCACATTGAATGCGTATCTGAGTCTAAAAACGCAGCACTCAAGAATGGTTTTAAAAAAAGTGCTGAATGCCTCCTTCACCATGTTGCAATCAATTAAAACATTTGCCATGCCAACTTGCTGCTGTAAACAAAATCTCATAACGCTTGCCCCGCCTCCGGGGTCTTCTGATTGGTCCACTTTATGTTTAAAAACACTGCAAATGATGCAAGACATGAGCACAATGGAGGGTTTATGTAGTTGTTATGTGGTTGCTTTATGGATGCCAAGTTGTTCTGTGCTTCGCTGTGTCACTGGAAAATAATTGTAGGTAGTTGCAATGGTGTTGCTATGTGGTTTCCAGGGCGTTCTAAGTGTTTTTAGTACATTGTGGTTAGTAGTATTATTATATATTATAATATTAATTCATGCATTGCTAATGTTGCTGTTAGGGTGTTGTGCATGGTTGCTTTGGCAATGTTCAAGCATCTACTGGAGCGTTACGAGTGATTTAATGTGTATGGCTGTGCAGTTGCTAGGGGTTTTTACATGGTTTTTATGAGGTTGTTAAGTTGCTTTTAACATGCTCCTTGGGGTGCTGTGGATGCATGCCAGGGCATGGTTACTATGGTGTTCTGTGCATTGCTATGCAGTTGATAACACACTGGAGGCGGTTGCCAGGGTATTCTGAGTGTTTTTAGTTCTTTGCCATGTGGTTACTATGGTGTTGCTATGCGGTTGCTGTTTGTTTTTTCATCCACTGCTAAGTAGTTGATAAGATGTTCTGAGCTGTTAATGTGTTGCAATGTGATCGCTAAGTGTTCTGAACGGTTTTCATGCATTGCTATACAGTTGCAAACATTTTCTGTCATTTTAGTGCATTGCTAAGGAATTGCTAAAGTATTATAGGTGATTTTCAGGGCGTTGCTATGTGGTTTCCAGGGTGTTCTGAGTCATTTTTAGTGCATTGCTATACAGCCATATGGGTGCTATGCATTTGCTAAGGTATTCTGAGTGGTTTTTCATGCCTTGCTAAGGGGTCGCAACTCGCAAGGTTTTCTCTGTGGTTTTTAACGCATTGCTTAGTAGTTGCTAAGGCACTGTAGGTGGTTGTCAGGGCATTGCTATGTGGTTGCAAATGTGTTCTCAGTAGCTTTAGTGCATTTCTACCAATTGCAATTGCTATGACTGTTCTTAGTGCATTATTATGTATTTGCTAGGGTGTTCTGGGTGGTTGCATACCAAAAAGAGCCCAATCTCAAGTCTCTGTAATATTCTGGTCTCTAGATATGGCTTGAGTCATTCTTTCACAGATTTTTTTTGTTTGTTTGTTTGTTTTTTTATTATCTGCCATACAAAAAAAAAGTAAAATCATTTAGAAAAGTTAAAAAGCTTAACCATTTTATGTCATGAAAAATTTATATGAAATGAGTTTCATGCCAATGTTAATATTTAGCAAACATCCCAAATTACTATGTGGCACAAATCGCAGTTGATCACTAAATTGTGATAACAAAAAGCAATATAAAAATAATGACCATTTTAAACCTGATGCCCTCATAATTTTGTTTTCTTTTCAAAGCAAACATTTTTTTAAAGTCTCTGTCAACAGTATCACTATTCACCAGACAGACAATAGCAGGAACTCTCAAAGTCTCAAACTGATGACACAGCAGTGCTGCAGGATGAACGCCACTGTTCTTTAACTACATTGAATTTCTGCTTTCCAGTTTCAATCTACTGTAATCTAACCGAATTTAGCCATTCAAATTACATTCATGGTGTTTTCAACAAGTGCACAGAAATAGAATTATAAAAAGAACAGCTTTTTCAAGTAAAAAAAAAAGATATAAAAGTTTATAATTGTTTAAAACCAATTTTATCATCCCAGTAGGTCAAATAGTAAAGTACTTCACTAACAACTCCAAGAACACAAGTAGGATTCCCATAGAAAACGCCAACTGATAAAATATTTTAGATAAAAGTACTACTAAATGTGTGGATGTCACAGTTTAAATACCTTTTTCACAAGTTTATCACTTTTAATAACAAGTCGACCTCAACTCTAACCCTCGCACTGCTGGCACTTACTTTTTATGTGACCCTGTGAAATAAAAAAATAAAAAATCTGATAATGCTCAGTGTACTGTTTTCAAATTCTGCTGAGACCTGCAATCTTGTCAGCTGACAAACATGGACTTCCCAAGCTATCAACAGAGGCGACGCAGTGCAGGAAATCCGGTGATTTTTCTGTCAGGAAAAGATGTGTTTCTCACTCTTTCTCTTGCTTGAAGCCGCTGTGTGGTCACATCAAACTTCTCTCGCTCCGCGTCAAGCTGCTCAACATGCAAATCCTTGAAAGCAGATGAATGAGAAGGTCTGAAGAGGTTTTTCTGGAGATGTATGAGACTGAGACAGTCTGTTGTGTCCAGTGACTGGAGATAGTGTCCGGTCTCAGGAGAGGCAGTTCTGTTCATGTTTATCTGACGACTTTTTTGGATTTTTTTTTTTGGGCTTTTGGGAAGCAGACATGTCTAATCTTCTAATTTTGGGACTCATGGTACTGTGGAGTTCACACATTCAGGTAAGTTGAAAAGTGGCTGCTTGCATCTTTAGTTAACCTTTTAAATGATTTGTTTGTTGATTTTTGGACACGTACCGTGGTAATACCATGGTATTTATTGAAAAACCATGTAAATATCATACTGTGTGAATATGAACTAAAAAACTAAAATGGTATTGCCATTACAATTGCTACTATAGTGTCCAAAACAAATCGATACTGCCATGGTACCATGTCTACTTTTTGGTATTTTTTTGTGATTGATCACTGTACTGACCCATTACACTTTTATAAAGGTGGTATAATTTTAATTTATAATACTTTTTTACACTATGGTTATGCCATTGTATAATAATGTGTAAATTCCTAGGAAATAGTGGTTGTACCATGGTACATTGCTGATATCAGATTATAATAAGGTACTTTGATTTATATTATAGTTATTTACTATGATAGATACATTTAGGAAAGTTGCATGAAAAGAGGTTGTTTATTACGTCTTTAAGTCAGTATTTAAATAATTTGTTAAAAGATTTTTGGACATGCACCGTGGTAATACCATGGTATTTATTTAAAGGGTTAGTTCACCCAAAAATGAAAAATAGCCCATAAATTACTCACCCTCAAGTCATCCTAGGTGTGTATAAATTCAATCCAGTCGAAGTTATATTAAATTGTCTTTGATCTTTCAAGCTGTTTAATGCCACTCAGTGGGTGTTGCATGCATCAGTCCAAAAGAAGTTAAAGGGTTCATATGATGCGATTTCAATTTTTCTTTTCTCTTTGGAGTGTTACAAGTTCTTGGTGCATAAATAAGATCTGTAAAGTTGCAAAGACTAAAGACGCTGTTTCGTTGAGAAAGCAAAACTACTTTGTTTGGCGTTCCAAAAGAGGGCACGACTAAAAATAATGTTTATGGGTTTTATGTTTATGTCTCGTCGCTCCGGCCCGACGTGTTTCAGAAGGCGGGGCATAGAGGAGAAACAATAATGTACAGTATGTAAATAAAATAAACCGCATAAACACATTTCATTACACCAAATACACAAAATAATGTTCTTTTTAGCAGCATCATATGACCCCTTTAAATAAAAAGCACCCATCCATTAAAAAAAAGTGTCTCCACGGCTCCGTGGGGTGAACAAAGTTCTCCTGTAGCGAATCAATGCGTTTTTGTAAGAAAATATCCATATTCAAAACGTTATAATCACTTTAATGTAGCTTGCGCTCACTGTTGTACACGGAAGCAGGTTTTTTTTTTTTTTTTTTTAATGGAAGGGCGCTTTTTTTTTTTACTTCTTTTGGACTGAAGCAATGCATCACCCGCTGACTGCCATTATAGAGCTTGAAAGATCAAAGACAGTTTTTAATATAACTCCGACTGGATAAGAAGAAAGTAATAAACACATATAAACCCACGATGCCTCGGGGATTAAAAAAAAACATAATAATTATATTTTTAAACTGTAGTGTACTGTAGTAAGAGAACTTACCCTATAGTGAACTGATAAACTGTAATAAACACAGTGGTATACTTTCGTTTTTACTACAGTAAACTGTAGTGTACTGTAGTAAGAAGATTCCGTATAGTTGTAGAAAACTAGTTTACCACAACAAATTAATTCAAGTACTATAGTATTGTTCAAAAACACTATAGTATTTACTATAAATTACTATAGTATTTTTTTTTTCATGTGGGTTAGCATGGTTTGCAAGTTTTTGACGTATTACAAACAACAAATACTATGGTATAACCATTTGAACCCGTCAATATAAAAATGTTACTTACCTCTTGCGTTGAAAAAATAACTTTACTTATCCACAGTAGCGATATAAAAATTACGTTACTAAAAAAAATAGTTTTTCGCTTAAATCCCTTACGTTTTTGATTTTTATAAATGGATTACGTTACTTATCCACAGTAGCGATATGAAATGTTTGTTTCTATAGTCATCTTTTGTTTATTGTCGTTCCCAGGCCGTTTCTAATCGCTGCGATGCGCCCGTTAATGTCCTTCACAAGACTCCCTGCACATCCTGCGCCGCTTCCGCCGCCGTCTTCTGCCCGCGAGGGTTCAGGAAGATCAGCCAGAACCCCGATATCTGCAAGTATGTGACTGTCCAGGCTCTTCCTTTCTGTGCGCTCACAAAGTTTGTGTCTAAAGTGTTCTGTCCCGACTCCTGCTTCAGATACGTTGTGGAAATCGGCAGTCGTCAAGTGGAGCTGTCAGGGTGCTCTCACAGCTGTCAGGGCGTTACGACAGTCCAGCGCTGCTGTCCGGGCTTCTGGGGCTCCCTGTGCTTGCGTGAGTTACACTGGCATAAAAAGTGTTTTGAAAATGTCATTGCTCTTTTTATTTTATTTTATGAAGTATAACTTATTATGATAAATGAATAAAGTGTTTAATATAAATTAATATCTATAGCATGTAAATGTCCTAACACTTTTTCAGATCATATGTATCAGTCAAGTATGGTGATATTTATGTTGCTTTAGGTTAGAAATGATCTATTAAAGTCTTGTATGTTTTTTTTTAGCTTGCCCTAGCTGGTCTGGAAAGATTTGTAACGGTTATGGTACATGTGAATCTGAAAATGGCACCTGTGTTTGTAATGTAAGTGCATATGAGTTACATTCTTTTACTTAAAGTAAACTTTAAAATGTACTTTTCAATTTTTTTTTTTTTTTTTTCAAAAATATGAGTTGTTCTCCTCCTTAAATTTCTATGTCAATTCAAACTTTTTTGTTGAGATAGATCGATATTTATTAAAGTTTTAAGTAATATAATATAAAATAAATACATTATAACATTATTATTAGTAGCCTACATCAGAGTTACTTTTTGAAATTGTGTTTTTTTTTACTTCTACATAATTCCATAAATGAATGAATATGAAAATAAGTATTTATTTATTTTAATAATCTTAATAAATAATCTTTTCTTTTACTTCAGTTTTACGTTAATTCAACACTTTTTCAATGAAATTAATGCTTATTTATTTATTTATTAAAATAAGCTATGTTTAATGACATTATGTAATAAAAATAATCATAATGATAGTAGTAATATTAATAATAATCAACATTTTTTCAGGAGGGATATACAGGTTTTGCGTGCCAGTATTGTTTGAATGAGAATGCCTATGGAGACCACTGCCGCTCAGGTCTGTTATTTGTGGTGATTTCTGATAGCATTAGATATTAATAACCATTTTTGGAGATAAAATTGTCTAATTGTTAATCTGCTGTAGAGTGCAGCTGTGTGAATGGAAAGTGTAACTCAGGACCGAATGGAGATGGTGAATGTTACTGTCAGCCGCCATTTTCAGGACCAAAGTGTGATAAAGGTAATTTAGGAACTGTGTCTGTACTTACCCATGGTGCATTAAATATCCAGTTACTTTCAGTAAATATAATTATGCTAATTTTGTTACACCTTTCGTTTCCCGTGCAGTTTCTTCATCTTGTTCAAACTGCCCAGCCCATTCATACTGTAAGGGAGACTACACAAATGCTGTGTGCGAATGTCTGCCTGGATACAAGAAGATCGGAAATGCGTGTACAGGTATTTCCGATGTTTAGCTACGTGTTTAGCATTACGTAATGCATTACGTGCAAATTTAGGATAATTTTCCATTAGTTTTAATGCAAGACATCCCAAGTGAACAGGGTTTGTTTAAATATGCAAAGCAGTCTCTAATTAAATATTTGCATAAAGAACATTGGATAAAGCCAAGTTCAAAATAGATTTGAATTAAATTTTATTGACATATTAGAGTTAGAAAATAAAGTCAACAGCCAGAAAAGCATATTCACCATGATTTCAGGAACAAAGTGCTCAATAAAACCAAGCGAACGATATATTAACAAACCATTCTGTAAAATCAATAAAACGATAAAGTAGATAAAACAACCTGTAAATGTAATGTTGATGCAGATAGATAAAGTGCAATAGAATAAACACTCAAAAGATGTTTTCTTTCCACTAGTTTGAAACAACACATTATGAAAAGCCATATAAACCAAAACCTCAAAACTTAAAACAAAGGCTTGGCTTTAAGTTTCTCAACCATTTTAGAGGCTAGTTCCTATCCATCATGTCTTTCTGTCCTGTTCCAGGTTCCTGGTGTTCACCAGCGATTTGTGACACAAACGCTAAATGTTTATTAAGCGGTGGAAAGTTTCAATGTGTGTGTGAAGAGGGATTCAGAGGAGACGGCGAACACTGCATTCCCATCAACCCCTGCGACACTAATAACGGAGGCTGTCCTGTAGAGTCCGCTGCCTGTGAATTCACAAGCCCAGGAAAGGTG